>NC_051863.1:155667615-155770682 GCF_015732765.1 Culex quinquefasciatus | reverse complement strand
TTTCAGCTCCGCGAAAAGCGAAGAATCAAAACCGCATTACGATTTATGGAAAAAATGTGTCGAACAACTATTTTAACAAATAATTAATTATTAAAACAATCAAAAATATTTTCAAAGTCTAAAATCCTCTTTGCGGCAAAATTAAATAAAATTCCATCCAGAAAACATCACTCACCTCATTTGGTGAATTGCCAGTCACAAAAATCGCTCTGCGAGGAAGCGAAGAATCAAAACCGCATTGCGATTTATGGAAAAAATGTGTCGAACAACTATTTTAACAAATAACTAATTATTAAAACAATCAAACATATTTTCAAAGTCTAAAATCCTCTTTGCGAGGTAAATTAAATAAAATTCCATCCAGAAAACATCACTCACCTCATTGGTGAATTGCCAGTCACAAAAATCGCTCTGCGGGAAGCGAAGAATCAAAACCGCATTGCGATTTATGGAAAAAATGTGTCGAACAACTATTTTAACAAATAATTAATTATAAAAACAATCAAAATATTTTCAAGTCTAAAATCCTCTTTGCGGGCAAATTAAATAAAATTCCATCCAGAAAACATCACTCACCTCATTTGGTGAATTGCCAGTCACAAAAATCGTTTGTTCAGCTCCGCGAGAAGCGAAGAATCAAAACCGCATTGCGATTTATGGAAAAAATGTGTCGAACAACTATTTTAACAAATAATTAATTGTTAAAACAATCAAAAATATTTTAAGTCTAAAATCCTCAGAAAAAATTAAATAAAATTCATCCAGAAAACATCACTCACCTCATTTGGTGAATTGCCAGTCACAAAAATCGCTCTGCGGAAGCGAAGAATCAAAACCGCATTGCGATTTATGGAAAAAATGTGTCGAACAACTATTTTAACAAATAATTAATTATTAAAAACAATCAAAAATATTTTCAAAGTCTAAAATCCTCTTTGCGAGGCAAAATTAAATAAAATTCCATCCAGAAAACATCACTCACCTCATTTGGTGAATTGCCAGTCACAAAAATCGTTTGTTCAGCTCCGCGGGAAGCGAAGAATCAAAACCGCATTGCGATTTATGGAAAAAATGTGTCGAACAACTATTTTAACAAATAATTAATTATTAAAAACAATCAAAAATATTTTCAAAGTCTAAAATCCTCTTTGCAGGGCAAAATTAAATAAAATTCCATCCAGAAAACATCACTCACCTCATTTGGTGAATTGCCAGTCACAAAAATCGCTCCGCGGGAAGCGAAGAATCAAAACCGCATTGCGATTTATGGAAAAAATGTGTCGAACAACTATTTTAACAAATAATTAATTATTAAAAACAATCAAAAATATTTTCAAAGTCTAAAATCCTCTTTGCGGGGCAGAATTAAATAAAATTCCATCCAGAAAACATCACTCACCTCATTTGGTGAATTGCCAGTCACAAAAATCGTTTGTTCAGCTCCGCGGGAAGCGAAGAATCAAAACCGCATTGCGATTTATGGAAAAAATGTGTCGAACAACTATTTTAACAAATAATTAATTATTAAAAACAATCAAAAATATTTTCAAAGTCTAAAATCCTCTTTGCGAGGCAAAATTAAATAAAATTCCATCCAGAAAACATCACTCACCTCATTTGGTGAATTGCCAGTCACAAAAATCGTTTGTTCAGCTCCGCGGGAAGCGAAGAATCAAAACCGCATTGCGATTTATGGAAAAAATGTGTCGAACAACTATTTTAACAAATAATTAATTATTAAAAACAATCAAAAATATTTTCAAAGTCTAAAATCCTCTTTGCGAGGCAAATTTAAATAAAATTCCATCCAGAAAACAACACTCACCTCATTTGGTGAATTGCCAGTCACAAAAATCGTTTGTTCAGCTCCGCGGGAAGCGAAGAATCAAAACCGCATTGCGATTTATGGAAAAAATGTGTCGAACAACTATTTTAACAAATAATTAATTATTGAAAACAATCAAAAATATTTTCAAAGTCTAAAATCCTCTTTGCGGGCAGAATTAAATAAAATTCCATCCAGAAAACATCACTCACCTCATTTGGTGAATTGCCAGTCACAAAATCGCTCCGCGGGAAGCGAAAAATCAAAACCGCATTGCGATTTATGGAAAAAATGTGTCGAACAACTATTTTAACAAATAATTAATTATTGAAAACAATCAAAAATATTTTCAAAGTCTAAATTCCCCTTTGCGGGGCAAAATTAAATAAAATTCCATCCAGAAAACATCACTCACCTCATTTGGTGAATTGCCAGTCACAAAAATCGTCTGTTCAGCTCCGCGGGAAGCGAAGAATCAAAACCGCATTACGATTTATGGAAAAAATGTGTCGAACAACTATTTTAACAAATAATTAATTATTACAAACAATCAAAAATATTTTCAAAGTCTAAAATCCTCTTTGCGAGGCAAAATTAAATAAAATTCCATCCAGAAAACATCACTCACCTCATTTGGTGAATTGCCAGTCACAAAAATCGTTTGTTCAGCTCCGCGGGAAGCGAAGAATCAAAACCGCATTGCGATTTATGGAAAAAATGTGTCGAACAACTATTTTAACAAATAATTAATTATTACAAACAATCAAAAATATTTTCAAAGTCTAAAATCCTCTTTGCGAGGCAAAATTAAATAAAATTCCATCCAGAAAACATCACTCACCTCATTTGGTGAATTGCCAGTCACAAAACCTGAGTAGGAAAAGTAGGAAGACCGTTTTCCCCCAAAATAAAATAATCTACCGCAAACCAACGGCGACCACTTCATCGCGTTCTTGTTAAACGCTTCTCAACGAGTCCGGTCGGTGTAGTGAGCTAGGGCGTGCACCAGAGTTTTACTTTTGGCCGGTGTGTACCCCGTGGGTTCGAATCTTGTTCTCTCCCGCTCGCGCTCTCTGAGCTGATTTGTTTTTTTTCTCTCTGCGCGTTGTCGAGCAATCTTCCGGCCGGAAGGTGCTCGACTTGGGTTCCGAGCAATCTTCCGGCCGCTCGACTTTTGCGGCTTTTCTGGACCTGATTTGAGGTCGGCGGAATCTTTGCATGCTGGACGCGATTCACAAAGGGAATTTTATTTCCGAAGATGACATTCGAAGCACGATGAAAAATGCTTTCGAATGAAGTATAATAGTTCTGGGTTTTTTAGCCGGATGCGCGAACCAGCATGTAATAATGCATTGGTATCGTCGAAACTAGCAGTTTAGTGCAGATATACTAAGCTACTAAGCTTAATAATTCGTCGAGATATGTATCTTAGCGGATTGGGTTTTGAAAGAGCTTTACAAAAATGTGCAACATGCCGAAATTTTGGTTAATTTTGGCCTCGTTTTAGTCGATTTGAAGGCGGCTGAATTCAAACAGTTTTCCTAAAATGGCTGTAACTTTGGCAAATTTCAATGGATTTTTGTCCCGTTTCAGCCGGGGATGGAGGACATTTCAGATTACCTAGTTATGCAAAAATGAAGCAATTTTGAAAAATTTTCATTGTTCTTTTGTTTTTTGGTTTTAGGTTTGCAAATCGTTTTTCGTGGAAGATTTTCAATAGCGACTTATCGGAAGCTTAGAGGGATCGAATGCGACCGGAAGTGTCCAAATCCGTTCAGCCATTTCCGAGAAATCGCAGTGACATTTTTTGGCCAATTTTCAAGTGATTTTATATGCCATTCCTCGGAGAGGAATCCAAAAATCGCTCCGCGGGAAGCGAAGAACCAAAACCGCATTGCCATTTATGGAAAAAATGTATCAAACAATTATTTTAACAAATAATTAATTATTAACAACAATCAAACATATTTTCAAAGTCTAAAATCCTCTTTGCGAGGCAAAATTAAATAAAATTGCATCCAGAAAACATCACTCACCTCATTTGGTGAATTGCCAGTCACAAAAATCGTTTGGAATTTGAACTATGGAATATGAACAAAAACCAAAATTGAATCAGGTGGGGATTCAAACTCACACCTTTGATTTAGTTGTTTGGGACGCAAAGCAGTCGGCTACTAGAAGGAATATTATTATGTTATCTATCTTCTCATATTAAATACGCGCTGATCCCTGATTTGCCTGACGGGATTGGAAGTCTAAATATAGATCGAGTTTCCTTCAGTTGTTTCCTTCTATGTTTAGGCGGGGCCGACAAATGCCCAGCGACCTCGGAATTGGACCGCAAGGAGCTCTGTCATTCTGAAACGGGTAGCAGGAAGCAGCGCGAGGACTATCACCACCTAATACCCGGACTGAGATAAGTTGTATCAGCATTCGGCATATACAAAGTATTTTTACAAATAATCAATTATTAACAGCAATAGAAAATATTTTCAAAGTCTAGAATCTTCTTTACGTGGCAAAATTCAATGAAATTCCACAAAAGGTAGATTTTTGTGTCCTTTGTTATTTTTGAAAAAATATTTTCTCTTTAGCAGGTATAGAAATAAATCAACACTATTTTAAAACTTTTTTTATTACTCAAGGATATGGCAAGACTAAGATATATTAAACCCGCATCGGTTACGGCCGACCATCGAAATGCAATCATACCCGGCCTATAAATAAACTCCGTTAAGGTCGTCCCATGACCGAGGCAGTTTCCTAAAAGCTCGATTGAATCTGCATGATTTGTCTGTTCGCCTCCTCGTTCTGGTGCGGAAACTTAATCTTTCAATCCAGACGGCCGAATCCGTGCAAAGCCGGACCGAGAATTTCCACGTGGTTCATGTTGACGATGACTTTGATGGCGAAGATCGAGCTGAACACATCCTGTTGGTTGAGCAGCTCATCATGATTCGCCACACAACGCAATCGCTGATCTTTTCCGAGTCGAAACTTTAATACCTGAAATCATCCAACGTTGTTCAAAACTTGTATTAACAAACACTATTCCAGCTCTTACCGATACCTTTGCTAAAGACGATCGCTGGGACAAGTAGCTGTGGCACCATCACCAATTAACACCAGCATCTGCTTCCGGGAGGTCCATTTACAGATTCTTGGGTTTGTGCGTCATCGTACGACGGCTTCGATCAGCTTCCTTTTGCCACCTCAATCGCCTTTACCCTGATGTTGTACTTTTTCGGAAATATCGGCCGACTTTTCCGGACCAATTTTGATTAATTGGCAGGTTCCATGAAGACACGGCGCAATTAGAATGTTGGCCCAGTACAAAAATATCAGAAAACTGCTCCCAAAAGTTTTGCTAGACGAATATAGATGGCGTGCACAACAGTGGACCTAGTTTCCAAATTACCCCCACCAAATGGAAGCGAGGACAAAAACCATTAGCCCCAATTTTTAGTTCCCGGATTGGCCGCTAGGTGGCGCAAAATCATTTTTTGTGACTGGGAAATTTCACCCTAGTTTCAGACCAGTTTCAATCGTACATTTAATCGACAGCTCATCCTCAGGCTGGATTTTCTGGAGTAGAGTTTCTAAAAGAAAAAACTGAGTGTGTCCTCTGCTCTCATTTGCTTTAAATTTTGCTGATACAACAAACTTGAAAAAGATGTTGCCTTTGGAGTCCATCAGTGCCAGATTTGAAGTCACGGGAACGTCTTTTTGCGGATTCATAGTAGAGTGCATTTTAAGGAACAACGAGCAGTACCGATCTACCGTACACGATTTAGGATAAAACCGTAATTCCCAACGAATTTTCTCTTTTGAGTCGCTGGGAAAAACAGGTGAACATTGCACTCCTTTTACATTTGCCAGCCATGTGGAGAGTTGGCTGATCCTCCAGGTGAAATCGTACTGTTTTCTTTTAATCGAAGTGTTGTATTTTTCTTGGAAAACACAAATTTGCTCGTTCTTGTCGGACATGACGTTCGGAAGATCTGGAATTTTTTTCAGGTACACTGTTAAACAGCATTACACTTTTTTCAGTTCACTTTTACACACTTGTATGGGATTTTTCAGTTCAAGTATGATTACACACTTTCGTGTAATCATACTTAAACTGAAAAATCCCGTACAAGTGTGTAAAAGTGAACTGAACAGTGTGTAATGTTGATTATCAGTGTAGTAATTATATGGATTAGTAATGGTTGAACCATGTAGAAAAAATACTTACAAATTTAATTTAAAAATTTTAAAAACTGTTTTACATCCGCTTCCACTGTTTTTTGACCAAAATTTTGATATAAAATTAATTACAAACAAAAATTTACAAAATAAACTGGCAAAACAAAACCCAGTGGTGCCATATCTGCCCTTACCAAATCATGATTTTTTGAGTTCCAAATCCCACTTTTCATACGAATTTTTCAGTTCAACCCTTTTAACCATTTTTAGGGTTGTAGTACCTGAACTCAAAAAATCGTACACGCAAAATCCAGATAACACAGATCTGTGTAAAAAGTTACACAGATTGTTGTTCAGTTCCAGCTTTTACAATCTGGGTAATTTATAATATATTATTTAAATACACAGATTTTTGAAGAGCCGTTCTTCCAAATCTGTGTAAAAAACAGTTGTCAGTTTTTAGCAGGCGGCATTGGAGGTATTTGAGAACTTTGTGAGTTTAATTTCTTTAAATACGTATTTGCTTTATTCATCATTAGTGTACTTTTTCAGACTTTGCCCAACTTCCAAACTTCTCCAGTACCCGATGACACGATTGTTTGTGGAACCTGGTAAGAGTTTATCTAGAAGATCTGAAAACTTAACCTAACTTTGTTTTTTTTCGTTTGTTAGTGGTCCGGCAAGGTTCTCTTGGAACGATATTCTCCATTGGTACAGGTTCCGCAAGGCTTGGTGTGGCACTTCACGACGTCATCCCAGTTTCATGGTTTTCATGTTGTTTGCCGTCGACATCGGGAGAACCCCAAAATTACGATGATTGCTAGGTGGAATAACCGGCAGTGCAAAAACCACATAAAAATATCAAATATGGCCATCAATTACTTTAAGCATATTTATTAGGTTAATAAACGTAAATTAATCTTGTTTTCTTTCCAAAATCGATTTAAAATCGTGTTTTTGGTTCTCTAACAAACAAAAAAAAATCTGGGGAAAAAATTACCCAGATCTGTGTAAAATTTTACACAGATTGCTGGTTGGAAATTTACACAGATTTGACAGACAACGCCTGAACACAGATCTGTGTACAAGGCTTTTACACAGATTCTGTGTATTCCAGGTTTTGGGCGATCTGTGTCAAATTTTACACAGATCTGTGTTATCTGGATTTTGCGTGTATGAAAAGTGGGATTTGGAACTCAAAAAATCATGATTTTTGGTAAGGGTGTATGCAAGGAATCCTTGAAGGAATCTGTACACTCAAAATCAGAACTATCCCTGAAAAGGGTAGTTTATACACCCTTACCAAAAATCAAGATTTTTTGAGTTCCAAATCCAAATCCAAATCCCACTTTTCATACGAATTTTTCAGTTCAACCCAAACTGGTGGCAAGCTTGTCAAAAAGTGAACCTCGCTTTTGACAGTCCATATAGGGTGAACGCTCCATAAACTGGTTGCACAAAATAGGGTATACAGGCCATTTATGAGTAAATTCGAAAATAAGTTTATTTAATATTTAGATTTGTAATTTGAAATTGTTATTTATTGTCTAGTTAATTTTTTTGTTAAGATCGAGCCATGCGGCAACGCTTCCGACTCGTAAATGGGAGTTCAGAACCCGGTGCGGACCAACGTGGGACCAACATAGCAGGTTATCGTTTCCCTTCTGGATTCGATTTCTAAGTAAAGGAAAAGTAGTATATCGTCACAAGCTGGACATTATCTTCTTGGAATATTGACATTTAACACTAAAATATGTGTATAAGCTAACATTAAAAAATGTGAACGATTGACTTCGTCCTCAAAAGGCTGGATAATATTTTATTTTTTCTAGTTATTTATTTTTGTGACAAAAAATGTTGAAAACTATTCATCAAAAACAAAATTTAAAATAATCTTTCACAAAAAAAAACTTTTTTTCAATTGCACATTTGCTGGCTCTTTTACCCTATATTTAGCGTCAGAGGGGTAAAGCGACCAAATAGCGGGGTCCACGGTCCAACAAATGTGAGTATCGCGGCCCATACATACAATTTGACAATCTTGCCATCAGGCTGGTTCAACCCATATAACAATTTTCATGGTTGTAGTAAAGGTACTACAACCATAAAAATGGTTATATGGGTTGAACTGAAAAATTCGTATGAAAAGTGGGATTTGGAACACAAAAAATCATGATTTTCGGTAAGAGTGTACCCTTTTCCCCCAAAAATAGGATATACACTCAACCACTTGGTCACTTTTTCGTTTGACACTTTTTTAGTTTGTACCCTGTTGGTTGGTCAAAGTAAAATTAAAAACAAAAAGTGACGAACTGTCAAAAAAATCGAAAAAATGAACTTCTTCATTTGACCTCCTAGAAGGCTTTCTAGGCCCATTGACAAAATATAATTTAACCGAAAAATGACGAACTTCTCGTCACAGTGTCCTGATGAAAACAATGATCGAGCTCGAGTTGTCACAGCCCTGCGAAGTATGTTGGCTGACATATCGGGCGGCAGTAAAAAAATCAAGCTGGAGGTCGCCTGACAAATAAAATTATGCTAGAAAGAGAAACTCTCAAAATCAGAAGTACCCTTCAAAAAATGTACTTTATCTGTCATCCTAAGGAAAACAAACCCTTTTTGAGGGTTACTTCCACCCTTTTTTCAAGTTTACCGGTAGTAACCCTTTGCAAAAGGGTGACGACGGGTAAACTTGAAAAAAGGGTGGAAGTAACCCTCAAAAAGGGTTTTTTTCCTTGGGATGACAGATATAGGGGTACTTCTGATTTTGAGTGAAGGAAATCTGATGCAAACAGCTGTAATGTAAACATACTTTGAATGTGTTGGTAAATTTCTGACTAGAAAGCCTTATGGGACGTCGTTTGGACATCTCCAATCTACCTGAGAATTTCAAGGATTGTTTGTACATATACAACTAGCATAGCGTTCTCAGTCTTAGATGGTAGTCTCAAATGTCCCCTTCAAACTGCAGGTCGAACCGAGTTGATATCTGGATGGAACCGAGGATGGAACATTTTTTTATTTGCGTTTGAAAAATTGTGCAATTTTTACACTAAAATGACAATGACTCCCTTTAGATTTAACCAATTGGGATGCTGCACCCTGCATTTTGTTGCATTTTTCAAGCCCTTTTAAATGCATTTTGAATTTAATGAAATTTTGCCTAAGTTACATCATTTTAATTTTTTTGACGTTTTTGAACCTTCAAACATTGTGTCCCGATTTGCCTCACTTCCCGTTGATTTAGAGTGCTCATATTTTGGCTAGAAGCTAGTTTTATATGTACAAAAAATCCCTGGAAATTTCAGACAGATTGGTGAGGTCGATGCGAGATGGGTATGCTTTGCTCGTGGACTCGCTCTTAAAAGACTGCTAGGGGATCAATGCGACTGAATTTAGGCATAATTAGAAATAAGTATCCAGATTTCTAATCATGACGTTTACCCTTTTCTGAGTAAGTTCTCGTTTGCCGAAATTCGTATTTATCGCGTTCTGCACCACCCTCAAACATTAAAAAAAATCCTTGAACTGGCAACCCTTCCGAAAATTCTTTTGTCACCTCGTTGTTTTGACATTTCTCGGCATATGTTTTTATTTTCCTTGCGTGAACCTCGCCGCAAGTTCCGTTCCCCAACCGGCACGGCGTTCGCCTCGCGGAAACCGCTACTAACTAATTAGCCCAAGCGCTTACGGTTCCAGGTTCTAGATTTAATTCCGTTCGCACGCGTGCAACTTCAACCCCAATGACCAGTCGCAATGGGTGCCTTCAAGACGTCGTTCTTCCGCGAGCTGCTGCAGCAGAATGTGGCCGTTTACGGGCAGCTTTTGCTGGCATGCCGAGATGGAGCGCGATTCCGTGGGAATTTTGAACGCTTGGAGGAAGCTGCGCTGGAGGCTGCGATTTATCTTTTGGTTTTGAGAGGTCAAAAGAGTGAGGATGTTCCTGGCATTGAGTGGATGAGTGGGAAGATGCTGCTTGGGTTGGTAGAGGACCAGCATTTGCGGTTGCAGAAGGAGGATGTTCGGTTGGGGCTGGTGCTGAACGTGGTTGGGTTGCTGGTGCTTCAGGAGGGAGATTGGCGAACGGTTGGATACTTTGTGGATCGGTTCCAGCGGGATTTCTTTGAGCTTCCGGTGTTTTACGAAGTTTTGAGGGTGATGCTGCTGGCTTCGTTGGAAAAGGATGCTCTTAGGGTGGGGTTTGAGCGGTTTGACGTGGATAGATTGGTTGGGAATCTTCACTCGGAATCGCACCAAATTCAGCTCAAGTCGTTGGCCTGCCTGCAGCTGTTGAGCAACTTTCGTCCTGAGGTTTGCGAAAGTTGGGTTGAGGCGATTGTCCGCGATGATGGACGGATTTCCCAGGAACATCGCAGCTTTATGCTGTGTCACGTTGTTGAAACTGGTGCTAGACGGGAGGACCTGCGGGAAACGATGGTCAAAGTAGTTGCCTCCGAGGACGTTTGGCTTCTAATCAATGAATGCTGCGAATCGCCGGACCAGCTTGTGAGAAAGCAAGCACTTTCCGTTATTAAAAGCTTGATTGCTTACCAAGTGGACAAGAAATCGACGGTCGAGTCCTGGCAAAGTTTTGTGACCATCGTGGAAGCTTTGGGCGAATCCCAGACCCATCTGGTCTTGCCAGCGTTGCCATTTGTTGGAAAGATGGACCAATTGAAGCCGGAATGGAAGAATTCCGCACTCAAATTAATCTTGAGACACGAAAATAACGCCGTTTCCGGTTGGGGAATCAACTACATCCTGAAGCAAGACAGTTTTAACGACAAGAGACAGTCGCTGGAGCGATTGTTCCTCAATTCTCTAAACAGAACCCAACTCTTTCAAGAATCAAACAGCACAAATCAGCTTCTATCAAATTACTACAAATCACCAGAAGCGACCACATTCCTCTTGGAAAACTTCAAAAACGTTCCGTGGGGATCGGTTCCCTTCGCCAGCTTCCTGGAAGTCATCGGACAACTCCTACAAAACCATCCAACCATCCAAAATCTAGAAGAAATCCTCTCCTCCCTTGTCGACCAGTGCTCAACCGTAAAAAACCTCAACCTTCGCAGCTTAACCGCCCTCAATCTCTCCAACACGATCATCCAACTAACCCTCACAACGTCAACAAACCCACCCCCGCTGGACCGCATCCTGCTCCAGCTGGAAAGCCTCGCGAAGCTAAACGCGTCCGTCAAACTTCCGGAGCTAAGCAACTGGGACGAGTTTCAGCAGCGCGTGGACGGGCTCTGTTTTGAGCGGTTACTGGCGCGAGTCAGAGCCAGGAAGGACGGAGCGGAGCTGGAGGTGCTCGCGCGGGACGTTTTCGTGCCGTTTATGAGGAACGAGCGGACGTCGACGGAGCGCCGGTTCGGGCAGATACTGGACATGGACGTGATGTTGGCGGTGAGGTGAGTAAGCAAAATAAGATTTTTTTTTCACTCGATTTTCTCGGCATTGGCTGAACGGATTTGGTCCGAGTTTGTTCCATTCGGTCCGGTTTGAGGTCTAACAGGTCTGTTTAAAAAATCGTAATGATTGGTGAAGTCCTTCAAAAGTTCTGCTCAAAAAACTAATTCGGTTTTTTAAGTTTTTAAAGTTTTTAAAGTTTTTAAAATTTTTAAAGTTTTTAAAGTTTTTAAAGTTTTTAAAGTTTTTAAAGTTTTTAAAGTTTTTAAAGTTTTTAAAGTTTTTAAAGTTTTTTAAGTTTTTAAAGTTTTTTAAGTTTTTAAGTTTTTTAAGTTTTTTAAGTTTTTTATGTTTTTTAAGTTTTTAAGTTTTTTAAGTTTTTTAAGTTTTTTAAGCTATTTAAAGTTTTTTAAGTTTTGAAGTTTTTGAAATTTTTAAAGTTTTTGTGTTTTTAAAAGATTTTATGTTTTGAAGTTTTTAAGCTTTTATTAAGAAAATTAAAAAAATTATGAAATTCAAGAAATTCAAGAAATTCAAGAAATTCAAGAAATTCAAGAAATTCAAGAAATTCAAGAAATTCAAGAAATTCAAGAAATTCAAGAAATTCAAGAAATTTAAGAAATTCAAGAAATTCAAGAAATTCAAGAAATTCAAGATATTCAAAAAATTCAAGATATTCAAGAAATTTAAAAAAATTAAGAAATTTAAGAAAATTAAGAAATTTAAGAAATTTAAGAAATTTAAGAAATTTAAGAAATTTAAGAAATTTAAGAAATTTAAGAAATTTAAGAAATTTAAGAAATTTAAGAAATTTAAGAAATTTAAGAAATTTAAGAAATTTAAGAAATTTAAGAAATTTAAGAAATTTAAGAAATTTAAGAAATTTAAGAAATTTAAGAAATTTAAGAAATTTAAGAAATTTAAGAAATTTAAGAAATTTAAGAAATTTAAGAAATTAAAGAAATTAAAGAAATTAATGAAATTAAAGAAATTAAAGAAATTAAAGAAATTTAAGAAATTTAAGAAATTTAAGAAATTTAAGAAATTTAAAAAATTTAAGAAATTTAAGAAATTTAAGAAATTTAAGAAATTTAAGAAATTTAAGAAATTTAAGAAATTTAAGAAATTTAAAAATTTAAAAATTTAATTTAAGAAATTTAAGAAATTTAAGAAATTTAAAATTTAAAAATTTAAGAAATTTAAGAAATTTAAGAAATTTAAGAAATTTAAGAAATTTAAGAAATTTAAGAAATTTAAGAAATTTAAGAAATTTAAGAAATTTAAAAATTTAAAAATTTAAGAAATTTAAAAATTTAAGAAATTTAAGAAATTTAAGAAATTTAAAAATTTAAGAAATTTAAGAAATTTAAGAAATTTAAGAATTTAAGAAATTTAAGAAATTTAAGAAATTTAAGAAATTTAAGATTTAAGAAATTTAAGAAATTTAAGAAATTTAAGAAATTTAAGAAATTTAAGAAATTTAAGAAATTTAAGAAATTTAAGAAATTTAAAATTTAAGAAATTTAAATTTAAGAAATTTAAGAAATTTAAGAAATTTAAGAAATTTAAGAAATTTAAGAAATTTAAGAAATTTAAGAAATTTAAGAAATTTAAGAAATTTAAGAAATTAAGAAATTTAAGAAATTTAAGAAATTTAAAATTTAAAAATTTAAATTTAAATTTAAGAAATTTAAGAATTTAAGAAATTTAAGAAATTTAAGAAATTTAAGAAATTTAAAAATTTAAGAAATTTAAATTTAAAAATTAAGAAATTTAAGAAATTTAAGAAATTTAAGAAATTTAAGAAATTTAAGAAATTTAAGAAATTTAAGAAATTTAAGAAATTTAAGAAATTTAAGAAATTTAAGAAATTTAAGAAATTTTAGAAATTTTAGAAATTTTAGAAATTTTAGAAATTTTAGAAATTTTAGAAATTTTAGAAATTTTAGAAATTTAAAAAATTTGAGAAATTTAAGAAATTTAAAAAATTTAAAAAATTTAAGAAATTTAAGAAATTTAAGAAATTTAAGAAATTTAAGAAATTTAAGAAATTTAAGATTTAAGAAATTTAAGAAATTTAAGAAATTTAAGAAATTTAAGAAATTTAAGAAATTTAAGAAATTTAAGAAATTTAAGAAATTTAAGAAATTTAAGAAATTTAAGAAATTTAAGAAATTTAAGAAATTTAAGAAATTTAAGAAATTTAAAAATTAAAGAAATTTAAAAATTAAAGAAATTTAAAAATTAAAGAAATTTAAGAAATTTAAGAAATTTAAAATTTAAGAAATTTAAGAAATTTAAGAAATTTAAGAAATTTAAGAAGTTTAAGAAGTTTAAGAATTATAAGTTTTCAAGTATTACATTTTTCAATTTTTCAAGTTTTTAAGTTTTCAAGCATTCAATTTTTAAATTTTCCAATTTTTCAATTTTTCATTTTTTCAAGTTTTCAAGTTTAATTTTTTTATTGTTACCTTATAGATTTGGTTGTACCTACGTATTTTATTTAGTTTGAATTAAACCAAAAAAAAAACAAAATCTAATTTTTCAATTCTCCATTTCAGACTCCTCCAACACGGCAATCTTTCGTTCAGCGAGATCGACCTGAAAGCCAAACTAACCAACCTGCTGCTGACATTCAACGACGATGACTCCAAGGCCACCCTCCAATCGGTGGAAATCTACCAACAATTGACCACCAACCCAAACCTCATCCCCCTACTCGACGAAGCCCTGCCAAAGTTGGTGCTGCTGTTCCACAAACGGTTGAACCGTTTGAACTACGAGTCACTGCCGATCGCCGTCACCACCCAGTTGGTGCGGCTGTTTTAAGCTGGGACGAACGGACATGGTCGATCTGTTCCTGGGGATCTTTTCGCTGGAAGATTTGGTCGCAACGATTCGAGGTTGCAACGAGGACAAGTCACTTCACGAAGTGGTGTTCAACGCGTTGAGCGAAGTGCTTGTTCAGAGATTGAAGAGTGAAACCGTCAACGAAGCGATTAAAACGAAAATCTGTCAAGACTTTCCCAAACTGATTGATTTGGGAAGCGTTCAAGTGCTTTACAATGCGCTGGAGACTTTGACAATTCTTCTAGCTCAACCAGGCACATTGAAGGAGGAAACGTTCGACGCATTCCGGGAGGTGATCAACCGATGCTACCGGGAAATCCTGATCTACCGTAAGTCGGACCACTTTATGAAGTTGATGGACAGGTTCGTCCGGGCTTTGGTGGCTCCCGTGAGGAAAGGGGACACCGAAGAAAATCAGAACAATGCTTGGTTGAAGGAGGTCGTAAACGAGTACTGTGGGATGTTTTTGGACCAAGCGGTGACAATTGGAGGGTTGGCGAATTTGTTGTTCGAAAAGCTGCTACAACTGCCTGTGGCGGCACTGTTGGATTGGAATCCGTTTGCGAGGATCTTGCTGGTGGGTTTGCTGCTTGGGGAGGGACAGAAAAGGGAGCAGAGGTGGGTTGTTGAGTTGGGATTGACCTTTGACGAGTTGTTAAACTGTTGCCTTCGTCTTATTTTTTCAGGATTGAAGATGAGTTCTGCGCTGCAAAGGCATTTACGACGTAAGTATGGAATTTCGAAGCATAAATCGGAGTGTTTGGTTCGGTATGTCCACGCATCCTCCCTCCCCTGTAGATTCTGTGAAGTGTGATCCGCTCTCAGAATCCTTTCTGCGGTAAACATAACGCAGTTGGGCTGGCCGCTTTATTTTTTCGTAATTAGAAAAATACAAAAAAAAAACAAAATTTAAAAAATTTCAAAACAAAAACTTAACATCTCAAAATCTTAAAAATAAAAAAAATAAAAACTTCAAAATTTAAAAACTCAATGAATTAAAAACTTCAAAACTTAAAAAAATCTTGAAATTCTTATTTTTTAAATAAAATTTTTGAATCTGTATAAACAAAATTCATTAAATTTATTATTTTTTTATATTTGGTAAATTTGGTAAATTTCTTAAGTTTCTTAAATTTCTTATTTTTTTCAAATTTCTTAACATTTTTTAATTTTAAATTTTTTATAGTTTCCTAAATAAAAAAAAAATCTTTTTTATTTCTTAATTTGCTATTTTTTTTATTCCTTAAATTATTTAAATTTTTTTTACTAATTTTTTACGATTTTTATAATTTCCTATATTTAAAAAAAATCTTTTTTATTTCCTAACTTTAATTTTTTTAATTGATTAAATTATTTAATTTTTTTATTTCTTATATTTCTTAAATTTCTTAAATTTCTTAAATTTCTTAAATTTCTTAAATTTCTTAAATTTCCTAAATTTCTTAAATTTCTTAAATTTCTTAAATTTCTTAAATTTCTTAAATTTCTTAAATTTCTTAAATTTCTTAAATTTCTTAAATTTCTTAAATTTCTTAAATTTCTTAAATTTCTTAAATTTCTTAAATTTCTTAAATTTCTTAAATTTCTTAAATTTCTTAAATTTCTTAAATTTCTTAAATTTCTTAAATTTCTTAAATTTCTTAAATTTCTTAAATTTCTTAAATTTCTTAAATTTCTTAAATTTCTTAAATTTCTTAAATTTCTTAAATTTCTTAAGTTTCTTAAATTTCTTAAATTTCTTAAATTTCTTAAATTTCTTAAATTTCTTAAATTTCTTAAATTTCTTAAATTTCTTAAATTTCTTAAATTTCTTAAATTTCTTAAATTTCTCAAAGTCTAAAAATTCTAAATTTTTAAAATTTTAAAATTTTAAAATTTTAAAATTTTTAAAAATTTAAAAATTTTAAAATTTTTAAAATTTTAATTTTTTTTAATTTAAAGTTTTTAAAAAATTAAAAAAAATAGAAATTTCAGAAGAATTTTAAATTCTTTAAATTTTTAATAAATTTTAAATTGCTTCATTTTTTAAAATTACATAAATTTTTAAAAAAATAATTTCTGAATTTTCAAAAACAGAATGTCAAAAACTTTTTAAGCATGAATTTGTGATATTATTTTTCACAACGATAAAGCTTATTTTCCTAAGAACAATGACTCTTTGTACGACCGCAAAGGATTTAAAATGGATTTTTAAATCAATTTTAAAAAAATCGTGGCCCTTCTTGACAGAAAGGTCCTACTTGACAGCTCGTTCCAAGGACAGCTCGGTCCATCCATCGAACAATTTTTGTATTGTCAATTTTTTTAATCAAAATGAAAAAAAAAAAAAAAGATGATCAGAAATGGTTTTTAATCGTGTTCTTTTTACCGTTGTACATAAAAATTTACATAGGACTTCAGTACCCTACTTCTTATTTTTTTTAATTTCTTGATTGTTTTATATTTTTTTATAAGTTTCTTTGCTTAAAAAAATATTTTTGTTAATTTCAAAAACTCCTAAAATAAAAGTTAAAAGTTAAAAGTTTTTAAAAATCCCCTTTTTTTGTTAAAATTCTTTCATTTATTTTTTTAACTAAATTTCAAAAATACTGTTAAATTACATGTAAACAAATGGAACTTTCTGAAAATTTAATAAGGCCGTTTCAAATATTTTTTTAAATTTTATGTACCTCGACCCTGGCCAATCCCGGGGCAAAAAAATAACAAAAAAGTATTTATTAAAAATGAAATTACAAGCCATGATATTAACATTTGTAGTGTTTAAAAATGTTTATGAATTTTACACCTGCCCAGTTGTTTTGCAATTATTAGTTTTTTAATATATCCAATTTTTTTTTATGGCGTTGTTGATTTGAATTGTACAAACAATTTGATGTTTTTGGAAAAATATGTTTTATTTGCCTCCTGCTCGTTCTATCCAATTTTGGCCATACTTTTACAAATATTTTTCTGTTTTATGGTCGTTTTGTAGTATGTATTTTATAATATTTTCTGCTTTTCAATGTCATAGTTAAAATAAACCTGAAACCTTTTCCGTCCAACAGACCCCTCTTCAGGCCACCTACCCAACTTCAATCGGACGCTCGCGTCCGCGTAATGTGCGTCCTGTTCCTGTACCGCCTCGCCTCGACCAACCATCCGGACGCCACCCTCTTTCTCCTGAAGCTCGAACGTATGCTCATCGAACGCTTCCAGCAGATCACCAAAGCCAAGGAACGCTACTACGCCGACTCGCAAACCCATCGCCACAAGCTGCGCATTGTTCAGGCGTTGTGCGTCCTGCTCAAGCTGACCGGAACTCATCCGTACCCACTGCTGGAGGTGGTTCTGTACGAGACCAATCAACCGAATATTAATTACTTGATTGAGTTGATCTTGGCGGACTCGTCGATCGACACGCTGACGATCATCAACTCGCTGCGCGCGGATAAGGTCAAGGTGTCCGGAGTTCAATCGGTCTTTGTGGTTCTTTGGCTTCGCTGCTGCAAGACCAACTATTTGGACGTGGAGTACATCAACTTCCTGCTGCCGTGGACCATGGCGCAGAACTTCTCGACGCGACTGTACGCCCAAATTACCATCGCCAAGCTGATCGAGAAGTTCTACGACAAGCCGGAGGTGGGTCCGTTTGGGAATATCCACGCCGCGATCAACAGCTACCTCAAGCAGGGCAACGTCGAGAAGAACCTGGAGAAGTGCATGAAGGACTTCCGGTTCAACCGGGTGTTTGACTACGCGAACTTGTTGACGTTGGAGAACGTGTTTCACAACATTCCTCGGGTTTCCGGGATGGCCGCGGAAGATGTGGTGGGGACGAGGGTTCTCGGGGAGTGCTTCGCTTCGTTGCAACTCGAGCGGATCAATCTGGGCGAGGCGATCGAGTTTGGTGAGCTTGCGGTGGAGAAACGGGAGAGTTTGTTTCTGAGTTCCGGCTTTGGCGGGGCGGATCACATCCAGAAGAAGATTGTGCCGTTGAAGGCGGTTGAGCCTGGGAGGGAGTTGCTGGGGGATTTGCCGGAGAGGTTGCGACTAAGGAAGGCGAAGGAGGACGGGTTGATTGTGGTGGCAAGTTTGGTGGATCGGGCGCCGAATTTGGGCGGGTTGGCGCGGAGTAGCGAAATTTTCGGCGTGCGACAGTACGTCGTGGGTTCGCTCAAGGATGTCGAGAGCAAGGAGTTTCAAGCGTTGAGGTAAGAACCATTAAAATTGAAAGAAGAATGTTCTTGAAAAAATCTAAATTTCAGTATGACCGCGGAAAAGTGGCTGAACGTGGCCGAGCTCAAGTCGTTTCAGCTGGTGGACTACCTGCGCGAGATGAAGGCAAAGGGTTACGCGATAGTCGGCGCCGAACAGACCACCGGAAGTCGACCAATTCAGCAGATTCGGTTCCCATCCCGGGCCGTTCTAGTCCTCGGGTGAGTTACATCAATTTCACCCTGCAATACAATGAAAAGGTAATGTTCTTATTTCTCCAATCGTCGCTTGGGTTAGGCACGAGAAGGAGGGCCTGCCGGCGCACATAATTTCCCAGCTGGATATTGTGGCCGAGATTCCGCAGTTTGGAGTGGTGCGGTCGCTGAACGTGCACGTTACCGGGGCCATCTTTATGTGGGAGTACGCCAGGCAGCATCTCGTCGGGGTGGAAGGTAGTTAGAGGTGGTGTAAGGTAGGTCTCATGATTGTTTCAAAGAGAGAGAGAGAGTGAAATATTTTTATAAATATTGTTTTTTTTACGCAATATTATCTTTAAGTTGAGGAGGAAAGAAAGCCTTTAAATATCTCTAGATTTTATTACAATTAAAATATACATTTTCATTTATTAACAAAACAAAGACATTTGGTTGAATCGTCGCCGAGATTTAGCTATTTGAAGTTAGCAGTTTCAAAAAACGGGTAGCAGGATATCTCAACACTTTGACCAAATCGGCTCAAAATTTTGGTTAAATTAATCCTGTGTGTATGACGAAGACCGATTTTCAATAACTTAATTTCGCAATTCGCAATTTTCAGTGTAAGAACGGGCCTTGACCGATCTTATGCACTAGGTTACCGACGAACACGCACTGCCCTTACACCTACATCTCACCCTTGCTCTGAGTCAGTACGAGCAGCACGCTAGAACAAGCTTTGAGTGTTCGTGCCAGGCATGCACACCTTTTCCGGTTACGCATTTTCAATAACTTAATTAAAAAAAAAAGATAAAAATATTTTCATATATTTTATATTAAAAAATCGTCAGTTTTTAATTTTTGTCTTTTTTTAAAAAGCAAATTTTCAAAATCGGGCTTCGGCATGCACACGGGATATATCTTGGGAGTCTTCACCCCAAATTTCAGCCAATTTGGGCCATCCCATCTCGAAATATCGTGGAGCTCGTGAATCCAAATTTAAGAAACTTAAAAAGATTAAAAAATATAAGAAATTTGAGAAATTTAAAAAATAAAGAAATTAAGCAAATTTTAAAAAAATTAAGAAATTTTAAAAACTTACGTTTAAGAGATTTAATAAATTGAACAAATTTAAAAAATAGGAAATTCAAGAAAATTATTTTATTTTATGTTTATCAGTTTTAAAGTTTTCAAGTTTATATGATTTTTAGATTTCATGTTTTTAGGATTTTAAGTTTTTTTTATAATTTTACATTTTTGCTTTCTTTGTATATTAACAAAAAAGAAGCGGCCAGAAATCTAAGAAATTTAAGAAATTTAAGAAATTTAAAAAAATTAAAAAATTTAAGAAATTTAAGAAATTTAAGAAATTTAAGAAATTTAAGAAATTTAAGAAATTTAAGAAATTTAAGAAATTTAAGAAATTTAAGAAATTTAAGAAATTTAAGAAATTTAAGAAATTTAAAAAATTCAAGAAATTCAAGAAATTCAAGAAATTCAAGAAATTCAAGAAATTCAAGAAATTCAAGAAATTCAAGAAATTCAAGAAATTCAAGAAATTCAAGAAATTCAAGAAATTCAAGAAATTCAAATTCAAAATTCAAGAAATTCAAGAAATTCAAGAAATTCAAGAAATTCAAGAAATTCAAGAAATTCAAGAAATTCAAGAAATTCAAGAAATTCAAGAAATTCAAGAAATTCAAGAAATTCAAGAAATTCAAGAAATTCAAGAAATTTAAGAAATTTAAGAAATTCAAGAAATTCAAGAAATTCAAGAAATTCAAGAAATTCAAGAAATTCAAGAAATTCAAGAAATTCAAGAAATTCAAGAAATTCAAGAAATTCAAGAAATTCAAGAAATTCAAGAAATTCAAGAAATTAGCATAGCATAGCATAGCATTGGTGTCTACCCGTAGCTGCTACTTCGTTATTGACCAGGACCCCCAAACATTGCTCCGTGGACCACAGATGAAAAGTAGGAACCAATCATCACCCCTTCGCAATTTTCAAAGGTCCCTATCGTGCTGATCAATACCGACGCCGGCCACGACCAGTGGTAAGACACGGGAAGTGGATGGGAATGTTAGTCCGATACTTGAGTGATGGGACCGCCAAATCGACTGCGTCTCCGACAAAGTATCACATGAGTTTTGAGGGGTTAGTAAGATGGGTATGAGGTCAGGATTCACTGTGGTAGGTGATGCGACCATGAGCAATTTGTTTATCGGTTGAAATTTTAAAAATCTTAGGCAGCCGGCTGCGGAAAGATACCTATCTAGGGATTTAAATATAGTATTAATTCGACCGCGATTCTCCAAAAATTCTCCGTCGGCGTGCCTTCCGATCAACGGTGATGTAGGAAGGGCTTCATTCATTAAAATTATTTAATATCATAAGCCTTAAAACATATCCGTCGACGTGCCTTCCGATCCTCGATGATATGGAAAGGACTTAATCCAGCAATACGACTTGCTTGTCTCAAAAATCGGATCGTTTCTATCGAAAACTATATAAAGAGAACAAAAATAAAATTCATCGGCCAACGAACGCGCGAAAAAAAAAATAAATGGAAAAAGAAGAAGAAGAAATCCAATCACCCCATGTACACAAATAGTAACACAAAAGAGACGGAAAAAAACGAAAAAAAACAGGACTGCGCGTCCACACAGGCACCGCACTACTGATGCCATTATTTAATTATAATGACCAATCACCCCATGCACTCGAACAGCGACATAAAAGAGACGGAAAATAGCACGAAAAAACAGGACTGAGCGTCCACACAGGCACCGCACTACTGATTCCATTGTTTAATTATAATGACCAATCACCCCATGCACTCGAACAGCGACATAAAAGAGACGGAAAATAGCACGAAAAAACAGGACTGAGCGTCCACACAGGCACCGCACTACTGATTCCATTGTTTAATTATAATGACCAATCACCCCATGCACTCGAACAGCGACATAAAAGAGACGGAAAATAACACGAAAAAACAGGACTGAGCGTCCACACAGGCACCGCACTACCAAATTCAAGAAATTCAAGAAATTCTAGAAATTCTAGAAATTTAAGAAATTCAAGAAATTCAAGAAATTCAAGAAATTCAAGAAATTCAAGAAATTCAAGAAATTCAAGAAATTCAAGAAATTCAAGAAATTCAAGAAATTCAAGAAATTCAAGAAATTCAAGAAATTCAAGAAATTCAAGAAATTCAAGAAATTCAAGAAATTCAAAAATTCAAGAAATTCAAGAAATTCAAGAAATTCAAGAAATTCAAGAAATTCAAGAAATTCAAGAAATTCAAGATTCAAGAAATTCAAGAAATTCAAGAAATTCAAGAAATTCAAGAAATTCAAGAAATTCAAGAAATTCAAGAAATTCAAGAAATTCAAGAAATTCAAGAAATTCAAGAAATTCTAGAAATTCTAGAAATTTAAGAAATTCAAGAAATTCAAGAAATTCAAGAAATTCAAGAAATTCAAGAAATTCAAGAAATTCAAGAAATTCAAGAAATTCAAGAAATTCAAGAAATTCAAGAAATTCAAGAAATTCAAGAAATTCAAGAAATTTCAAGAAATTTCAAGAAATTCAAGAAATTTCAAGAAATTCAAGAAATTCAAGAAATTCAAGGAATTCAAGAAATTCAAGAAATTTAAGAAATTCAAGAAGTTTAAGAAATTCAAGAAATGAGGAAATTCTATAATTTCAAATATGTTAAAAAATTTCAAGAGTTTTACAAATATTAAAAATTTTAAAATTATTTTGAATTTTTTTAAATTTTTTTAGGATTTCAAAAATTTTTTATAAATTTCAAGAAATTCAAGAATTTCAAAAATTTAAAGGAATTCAAATTTCAAATTTTCAATTTTTCAAAATGTAGCTTAAGTTGCTATGGAAGATACAAATTATTTTTACAAATGGGACATTTTTCTTTCAAAAACTTATTTATCAAAAAACCACAATTATTTACTCTCAAGATTCAACGATCTCGTTTTGGTATTCACACTTATTTTCTTTCGTTTTTGTTTGCAAATCCATCTCTAGTATAAATACAAACACGACTTTACAGACAAACTGTTTCTTCTTTTTTCTCATCATCACTGACGAGGACGAATCCCCACATCTGATGAGATAAATTACAATTAAATCCCTAACGTGTCTCGTTCGACTGGACTCTTTCTCTGGCTTTCTATCGGGGTCGGAGTGCTTGAACTTGGTTGCACTTTTCATGCCACTGCACAAACTGTTTGAATTTGCAATTGGGTCGGACAACATTGTTGCTTGTTTTTCTGATCTAATCATGATCTCTTGTGTTTTTGAAGATTATCATGTGAACACATCTCCAAACCCGTCCGCGTCTGTGTTTGTCTTTTGGTATCAGTTATCTACAACGTACTAAATATCTTAGAGTTTAACATCTTAAAATGAGAATATTGCTATTGGTTTTGGGGAAGGATGTAAAATGTATGTGCTTTTTTCTGCAATGATGGAGCGTGATACAGGGGGATGTTTGTTAGAAGGTTTTGTTTTTATAGCAAACAAAAGTTTACAAATGGAAGCGTTCCTTTGCTTCCGCAAGACTGGAAAGATGCTCTACGAAGCTGGGTGCGTTTAGTAGTCTATAAAATTTCATTAACATGGCTTGACTTACATATTCTTCTTCTACGACTCGTTTCTCCACATTTTTTTTCATATCGATGAGAAAGTTTCATTTCCCGATTCTTACAATTACCTTGGTTATGTTTTTCTTCCGGGGGGAGTAAATGTTTTTGTTTAAGATTAACTAGGAAATAGGGGAGTTGTAAAGATTTGCGGAGAATGTCAAACTTTTCGTTTAAACAGATTGCGATGTTTTCCGACAGTCGCCATAAAAACGTGGCGTGACCACGTTTTCGTTATGGCGGCCACCATTATGGCACCGCTGACGTTTACGCCAACTGCACAACATTCAACATTGTTTACCCTAACTAAACGTTTAGCCAAAAGTTTAGAATAAACGAAATGAACAAAAAAAAAAAAACTTCTAAATTACGACTAAAAAGCGCTTACGTATCAAAACAAAGTAACAAAAAAATACACGGAAATTTCAAACTATGTAATAGCTCTCTGGCGTTAGAGTGTATGTGTTATTTTTCCTAATCAAGTCGACCAAAAATGGTTTCGTTTTTTCGGTGGAATGGCTTCCACTTCTTCGTAACGAATCTCGCAAAATTTCGCGTTTTTACTCTAGCTTAGTTAAATTTGATGGGAGGTATGTGGTTACCGCAACGCGGGAAGTTCGGTGGCACCGGCGGCAGATCGGACTTGGTACCGACGTGGACGATGAGGTTCATACCGATCAGGATGTGGAACTGGAAGTGGCAGTGGAACAGCCAGTAGCCTGAGAAGAAAGACGCAGATTTTTTTTAATTTTGAATCATTCATTTTCTAAAGGTAAAAACTCACCTGGATTGTTGGCTCTAAACCGCATCACGACGTAGCCGTTGTTCGGCACCGCCACGGTATCCTTCAGCGGGGGCAGATTGTACTGCCGGTGCAGCAGCCCACGGCGATCCAGGTCCAGCGCGTGCTTCAAGTTGATCTTCTTGACGTTGGTGTCCGGCGACCGGCCCATACCGATCACGTTGAACGAGTGCCCGTGCAGATGGAACGGATGGCTCAGGTTGTCCTGTTGAACTGTTAAACAAGATTTGAGATTAGATCGGATCTTTTTCATCTCGCTGCGATGATCGTAATACCTTCATCGACCAGGACCACCTCGACGATCGCGTTCAGCGGGATGTCCACGGTGTGGGTGCACATGCAGTTGGGGCCGCAGTCTGGCGGGCGGTTGTCTCCGTTGCAGAACTGCTCCGGCGGGATGTCCTCGATCTGGGACAGCATCGGCGAGGGCGGCGAAACGTAGGAGATTTCATCGATCAGCGAGATCAGGTGATCGCCGCCGGGGGCAACTGTGGTGTTTCAGGGGGGAAAAATGAATAAATATTTAATTTTTGATTTTTTTAAATTCAGTTTTTAAATGGCATGGGAGTTCCTTAGCCAAATCATTAGACCCGTATTTTGTTTTGCGATTAGGTTAGTCTTCCCCGAAATAGGGTGGTTAAAAAAATTGAATTTTTGAACGGTAAAAAAATACAGCTCCGGAACGGCGAAACCAATTTTAGCTCGTTACGTATCATTGTTTCACGTAACATATCTAAAAATGGTGAATATCCATTAACAGGATTCTGAGACATTTTTTTTTAAATATCAAAATTCGATTTATCAATCGAAGTTTGAAAAAAAATTATGTCTCAGAATTCTGTAAATAGATATTTCCAAATTTCCAGTTTTTGCTGTTTTTGAAACCACCTTGAGTCAGGGGTATTACCCTAGTAACATTTTTAAACTTACAGGTTTTATCATGGTTCTGGAAACCCTCATACGGCCTAAATAGGCTTTTATGGCCTACTTTGAACCTAAAATGTTACTAGGGTAGAAAACACTAAAAAAGCAAAACTCAAAATTTGGTTTATTGGACCTTTGAAAAAAACTCTAGAATTCAAATTTCCTTTTAGAAATTTTTTGGGTTGGAAATTTGTCTTGTTTTGTGTTAATGTTTTTAAAAACGTCATTATTCTAGAGGCCAACTTTGGCTGTGTTTTTTTAATAACATTTCCTATATTTTAATTAAAAAGAAGTATGCAGTAATTTTTGCAGTATCCTATAGTATGACTCATCCTATTTGTTACAATTTAAATGATAATTCTAGTGCAAAAAATGTGAAAAACAAGAAAAACATTGAAAATGTCACTATAAAAACATGAAAAAACTGGAAAGGCAAAATGTAATGATAGGAGGTGGTAGAATAGGGCAAATACTACCAAAAACAATGATAAACTAAACAAATAAAAAAAATGCAAATTAGAATACTAAAAATAAAACAAGAGAAGTAAAGTTTTTCGTAGAACAAAATTTCTTCGAAATGAAACGGGAAAAATAAAAATTTTCGAAAAAATTGGCAGTAGAGGGTTAAGCAATCCCTCCAAAACTCCATCACATTTGCTGTTTATCACAATTTAAACAACTTCTTCTGTAAATCTGTTGAAAAAAACTTGCTTGCTCACTTCCTATTAAGCTACTTATCACTCGATTTCAATTCAAAAAATGCTTTTTATGCTTGCTGTAATTGAACGTCAAAGTGCTGATACTACGTAAAAAATTTTAACAAGCTAAAATTGGTTCAGCTGTTCCGGAGACTTATAAGTTAAATATATACTTTTTCTGTGGTGTTTGCGAAAATCGTTAAAATCTCAATTTTTTGAACCACCCTATTTCGGAAACGAACACCCTGATCGTCAAACACAAAATACGGGACTTATTTTGGCCAAGGAACTTCCATAGGGGAAGGTGGGGCAAGACGAACAATCGCTCCTGGGGCAAGAGGAACAATCGCTCCTACGGCCGTAATTTTTACAATTTTGATTATTTCCAGTAAGAGGAATTGTTGCTAGCAATGCAATTAGCTGATTCTACTACCACATAACCGCCAAAATGACGTAAACGCCACGGGGCATAAGATTTAATGAAGTTTTTTTTTCAAAACCTTTGTTTTCTTATAATATTTGGAAAGTACAAAATAAGGCTTAGGGTTCGTTTTAAGGCTCATTTTATCAAAATGCTATTTTTCCTAGATCAGTAGTGACCCTACAAATGACATGCCACTATTACAAAGTATGATTTATGTTTTAGTTATTTTTGTAGAGAGCTTTTAAAAAATATTGTTTAGGTGGGGCAAGTGTACCATATGGATTTTTAGTATGGAAAAATTACGAATTGCTGCAAGAACATATTTTATTGGGAAATAAATACATGAAAGTACTTAAGAACTGATAAACAATCGTTAAAAAAAATTGTTCATACAAAGTATAGTGATATTACTAAAATTTACTATTTATCATCGAAGTAGTATTTTTTTCGTAAAAACGATAAAATTTTAGTAAAATATTATTATTTAATCTAAAAATGAAGAAACCATTCAAATACATTCTAATCTGATGTATCTAAGTGATAACAGTTCAATTGTTAGCAAATTAACATGTTTTTTCATGCATTGTTCCTCTTGCCCCAACGGGTTGTTCGTCTTGCCCCACTAGTTGGGTAGAACGTACGGAAAATCAAAATTTTAAAATCAATTTGTCACATTAAAAAACAGGATTTTTTAAAAACTTGTTTTAACAAAGTCTTAGTCAAGACCTAGAATAAGATGATTATAATAAAATCCGACAGATTTTTTAACTTTTTAATGGGTTATAACGAGCATTTCCTTAGCTTGTTACACTTGCCCCACTTTCCCCTACCAAAATTGAACCAAATTGGAGCAATTTTGATCTGGATCCTGCTGATTTGACGTGTAATCGCTGATTTTATGAAATTTAACTTTTTACCACTAAAAATGGTTAAAAAGTGAAAATCTATGCAAAACTTCGAGTCGTTTCATATCCATATGGTTAATGGTTTATTAGAGTTTTTTCTAACAGGTCCTATAAACATATGAAACACTCTAGAATTTAAGTATCTCAAAAAACGTTTTTTGCAAAATATGAAATTTTGAGGTTTTTTTAGAAAAAAACGGTGTTTTAGGAAAATTTCAGTAAATATTTACACCAAAAATTGTAAAACCATGGAATTCAAACAAAATTTTGCATCGTTTGATATCTATATTGCAAATTATGCAATTTTTTTCAAATATTACAATTTGCAAAAAAAAATACAAAAAAAAATCGATGAAAAATGTTGCGTTGTTTTAAACCCATATTGCTCGATTACGAAATTTTTAGTATTCTCGAAAAATACGGTTTTTAGTAAAAAAAAATACTGCTTAACACAAAAAAATAAATATTAATACAGTGGAAGTCTATCCAAAATTTTGCGTCGTTTGATACTTATTTTACAAATTATGGAAATTTGAGCATTTAACAAAAAAAAAAAAAAAAAAAACGATATTTTGTGAAAAGATTTATGTATTTATCAATGTTGTTAATCGATAACATTATCGTCTGACGATAACGATAATGGGTTATTTCGATAATTCTACCGGCGATATTTTTATAGAATTTAGAAAATACATTTTTTTACAATTAACAGTATCCTTTTCAAAAATACTCAAATTTTCAAAGTATGCAACATGGATATCAAACGAAGTGAAATTTTGCATGCTTCATCATATCATACAAAATTTGGCTTCGTTTGATACCCATATTGCATATTTAAAACTTTTTAGTATTTTGGAATAATATGTTTTTTTTTTGAAAATTTTAGTATTTAACAAAAAAAGCTTGAATAAAGTAAAAAAGTAAACGCTACGTTTGATATCCATATTGTATGTTTTTAAAATTTGAGTACTTTTGAAACAATAAGGTATTTTGTGATTTTTTTTTGTATTTTCATAAAAAGCTCTATAAATGTGAAGAAAGCAAACCAAATTTCGCTTCGTTTGATATCCATATTGCACATTTTGAAAATTCTAGTGTTTTCGAAAAAATATGGTTTGTGAAAATGTTTGTATTAAAAAAAAACTCGAACAAAGTGAAAAAGCATACAAAATGTAGCTTCGTTTGATACCCATATTGCATAATTTTGAAAAATCTGAAAAAATACGTTATTTTGTGAAATTTTTTGTATTTAAAAAAAATATCTCTGATAAAGTGAAAAAGCATATCAGATTTCGCTTCGTTTGATAGCCATGTTGCTTTTTTTTTTTGGAAAAATTGAGTGTTTTTAAACAAATGCGGTAATTAGTGGAAATTTTAGTATTTTCAAAAAAAGTGTAATAAACTGAAAAAAGCATGCAAAATTTCATTTGATACCCATATTGCAAATTATGAAAATTTGAGTACTTTCGAAATTCGGTACTTTGCGTACTTTGTGAACAATTTTGAGTACAGTCCATACTCGATTATCCGAAGGCCTCGGGATTTTTTTTTTAGTGATTTACCTTTTTTAATTCAAGATGGCGGCCAATATGGCGGTGACGAAATATGGAAAAAAGGCATTTTATTATTTAATACTATTCAAATTTTACTAAAATGGGGTCGCAGAGCTCAAATTTTATGTTTAAAACATAAAAAAAAAGAAAAAAAAGAAAAAAAAATTTTTTTTGTTCGTGATTTGATTATCCGAAGTCCCATACAAACCTTCGGATAATCGAACTTCGGATAATCGAAACTTCGGATAATCGAGTCTGGACTGTACATATTTTACTTTGAAACTTACTAGATTTTCAAAAAATATGTTCTTAGTGAATGCATTGAAAATTTAACATGATACGGTTGAATTAATCGATTTTAGGAAGATTTTAAAATGAGTTATCGTCCAATATCGGCGATAAGAATTATCGAAATAACGACTTAAAAATTTGAAAAATATCAAGGAATTTATGAAAAGGATGTTTTTTCTTAGGTTTTGCGTCTTTTCCCGATCTGAGACAACAACATTAAAAATTTGTAAAAACCTCTACAATTAAATTTGCAAAAATGAAAGATGTATGTTAGCAATAGTTTACAATCAATGGACTTGTTTTTGGAAAGTTAATTTTAATTTTAAGCAATAAATTTTGATTGGCCTAACAGAACGAAACGTTTTGTATTTTTTTATAAAATATCTAACTGTTTTGATTTTGATAAAAATTTACAGAAAATTAATAATTCCAACTTCAATCTTTTCAAATTATTATGTACTTTTTAAACTGTAGGTAATGTGTTTAAACATAATTCAGATTTTTACAAATTTTAACTACATGTAGTTAACCATGCATGGTTATGATTTATTTAAATTGCCCTTAGAATTAAAAAAAAATATACTAACTGATTTCAAATTATACAACCAATGAATAGCTTATTCTTCCACCAGACTCCAGGGACCCAAAAATGAAACCCAGATTCGTCCTGAAAACTTTACCCGGAAGCTGAAGCTGAACAAGTTGAGCTTTCAGCTGTTCTGTGTTCTGCTCTCGGTTCTGCGTTGGGACACAAGCACAGACACACACACCTACACACCGGTAATGATGTAAATTATTCATTCGCTGGGACGAACACGTGTTCCTCATCAGTCTAGTCCCAATGTGGCTTTCACTGTCACACCAACGTCAGGAAGGATATGTGCACAGCAAATATTACATCTTTTTTGAGTAATATTACTCAAAAAATGTGTAATTATGTGAACCTGATTAAAGTTTACCATTTTTTGACACAAAATCTGTTACCATTTCCTGATGAATATTACCATCATTTTTTTTCAGTGTATGTAATACTTTCTCTGAGGATGTAGATGAGGACACAGGATGAGTAACACATGTCACGCACCAGCTGTCATCCGTTTCCACCCCCACTTGGAAAAGTGTTGTTGTCAATTGTTGCACAATTTATTTTAAATTAAAATTTGAACAAAAATTCTCCTTAACTCTTGATAATTTTGTTTAGAAAAAAAACCAAAATGTGAAAAGGTTAGGAAGCTGTTCAAAACATAACCTCCAAAATATTAAAAAATTGTCCAATTACCCTATGCATTTAAAAATCAAATCTTGAGCATGCACGCTGAGTTGAAGAACTCCGTATTCTGTTTCTGTAAAGTTTGAGTGGGAGTAAAGATATGCAATAAAAATAGAGCTCGAAAGTGGAACCTCTTCTCTTCTGGACCGGAAGATGAATTCATAACTTGGCAAATGACGGTGAATGGAGTGCAAACGTGAGCTTTTCCAGCTGGGACTTGCGCGCACTGATGTAAGGGAAACATTGAAGTTGGTTGAAGATAAATATTTAAGCAAAGGAAGACACACCAGTTCTTAATAAAAGCTGAACTAAAAATAGTTTCCATTTCATGGAGACGCTTGGTTGATTTTCAAAATAAAAATATCATGTTTTTTCCCAAAAAAGTTTCCTAAAAAAAATAACTCACCCAAAAACTTGTTGTACGTGTTGGCGGCGAACAGCTCCTCGACGCGGTAGAAGTAGAACCGGAAGGGCAGGAAAATCTTCACGTCCGGCCGCTCCGTCAGGACGGCTTTGTCGATCTTTTTGGCACTTCGCAGGTTGCTCACGCAAATCGCGTCCGGCCGGGGCATGTTGCAGACGGCATCGAGCGGGTTCAGGACCTGGCCAATTTGGGAGGGGAATTTTAATTTCGATGTTTTTGTTTTTTTGGTCGAGGTAGAGATTTTAAAAGTGCCTTTTTTTGTGGGTGTAGGCTGAGGTGTTTTTTTTAAACTGTGCATTTAGGATGTTTGAAATGGATAGCTAAATGCTTTCTTGGTTTCGGCTACCATCATCGTTTTTTTAATTGTTCAATTCTGTTTTGTTGATTATTTCCTTTTTTTCATATTCTTTCCTCTTATTCTAATTTAACTGTTTTGTTTGATTAATAACATGTATTTAACATTCAAAAGAAAATAAATTAATATGATAAATAATATTGTAATTCGTTTTTTTACAATTTGTGGTGCTCAATATTTGAATATTGTTAAAAATAAAACTGTCAGCTTTTTCCTTGGCTAAAATTTTGAACATTACAACATTTGAAGACAAGAAAATCACTTCTCATGGTTGGAGTTTTTAAAAAGTGTACTTAGCACATATTGTATTGCATATAAAAAATAGTTAAAGATATAAAAAAATCTAAAACGACTTTTTGGCACCAAGCATCAAGACCAAAATCTTGAAAGAAAAAGGTCGAAATAAATATAAAATATTTCTGGTGAAAACCCCAGATTTATATCCATAATTTATAAATAAATTTATTTTTAAAAGTTTTTCTTTCTATGTCATGCAATTTAAACTTCGAATAAAAGTTAGCATTTAAAAACTTTACGTTGCATTCTTAATATTTTAGAATCACTCGTTTTTTTCACAACCGTATATGCATACGTGTCCCACCGTCCCAGCATTCAGGGCATAATTCAGGGTGGCCACTCAATTCAGAAAATCGGGAAGTCGGGAAAAATCGGGAATCCCAAGCGTAATTGCCTGAAAAGTATTTCAGAACTCTTGAATAATTTCGTAATATTTTGTACAATTTGCAACAAAATTACGTTTAATACGTTTTGAGTACGTAACAAAAAATTCAGAATAAAATGGCTTTTATCTGTCGTTCTAACAAATATCGAAAAACACTAGGGCTTAATTTCAGCGATTTTGACCAGCCTAAAGTAATTATTCTGTTTTTTTTTGTCACATTGCTTCAATATTTTTTTAGTACATGTTTAAAAAAGCTAATCTTAGGTCATTGCAAATATAAAAGGAATGATTTCCATATGTTTTTAAGTGGGTTAAAAATGAGCAGTTCTCTATGAAATCTGTCTTTTTTAAATTAATTTTAATTTTTGTATTTTTTAATCCGGCTGAAACTTTTTTGGTGCCTTCGGTATGCCCAAAGAAGTCATTTTGCATCATTAGTTTGTCCATATAATTTTCCATACAAATTTGGCAACTTTTCATTTAAACTTGATGTATGAAAATTCAAAAATCTGCATCTTTGGAAGGAATTTTTTGATCGATTTGGTGTCTTCGACAAAGTTGTAGGTATAAATAAGGACTACACTGAAAAAATATACACGGTAAAAAAATTGGTGATTTTTAATTTAACTTTTTGTCACTAGAACTTGATTAAAAAAAAAACACTATTTATTTTAGTTTTTGATATGATTTAGCGGACATCAAATGCCAACTTTTCAGAAATTTCAGGTTGTGCAAAAAATCTTTGAACGAGTTGCGAATTTTTGAATCAATACTATTTTTTTTTTCAAAAAATCGATATATTGGTCGCCAATAAAATTTGTACTGTAGTGAAATTTTGATAATCTGCACAGTTTTCAAGTTATAGCCATTTTCAGTTTTTTTTTTGAAAATAGTAGCAGTTTTTTTTAAAAAATTAGAACCCATGTTTGCCCACTTTTGAAAAAAAAAAATGCTGATAAAATTCTCTATATTTTGCTTTTTTGAATATTGTTGATACGACCCTTAGTTGCTGAGATATTGCCATACAATGGTTTAAAAACAGCAAAATTGATGTTTTCTAAGTCTCACCCAACCAACCCACCATTTTCAAACGCCGATATCTCAGCAACTAATTTACAAAGTTAAAATATGAAACATTCGTGAAATTTTCCGACCTTTTCGAAATCAATATTTTCAAAATTTTCAAATTAAGACTAACATTTCAAAAAGGCCAAACATTTAATATTACGCCTTTTTGAATTGTTAGTCTTGATCATTTTTGTATGGACAGCTGCCAAATTTGTATGGAGAAATATATGGACAAACTAATGATGCAAAATGGCTTCTTTGGGCATACCGAAAGCAACAAAAAAGTTTCAGCCGGATTGAAAAATACAAAAAAACGAATGACCGAAATTATCGAGAATTGCTCTTATATCGAAAAGCACTACAGCTTATTTTCAGCGATTTGGAGCAGCCTAAAATTATTATTATTTTTCTTTCAATTTTATTTTTTTGAAAATTTAAAAAAATATGGTAACCTTTAAAATTATATAAACAGATTCAAGATATTTTGATAGAATGCTTTTTTTAAAGCTAAAAAATGTATTTCAAAATAAATTTGTAGTTTTTATTTTTTTAACTTAGTTTTTTATTATTTTGAATAAAATGTTTCAGTTTTTTACTAAATTGTCAATTATTGAATATTTTGTTTGATATTTTTAGAAATTTTGTTCGTTGGTTAATATTAATGAACTTTTTTCTAAACAATTTATGATTTGCAATCGTTCTTTGATAAATGAAAAGCCTATTATTTAAGGTTCTAGAAAAGTGGAAACAAAATCTAGAAATCAATAATATGATTCAAGTGGCCACCCTGAATTTATTTTAACATCTCTGAACCCAAGGTCGGAGCGAGTTGTGGCGCTATAAGCACGGCAAATAGTGTCCAGGGCATTCGTGGAAATACAACGTCCCATCCTCGAGGGTCCCGGAACACCAAAACTTCTTAGCATGATGCTCCCAACGAATAATAACCTAAAACCAAAACTCGGTGTGTCCCCACGCTTCTTCCTCCCCTGTCGATTCAGAACTGTATTGTTGTTTGAACACCCCGTGCTCAAACTCAATCCAATTTAACGAATCATCTCTGCGGCAAACTTCACGCAGTATGCCTGGCCGGTTTAACGTTTTGTGATGTTTCAAGGCAATTTATTGCAATGGCGCACTAAAAATGTTGATAAATGACAAGAAGAGGCTAGGCGTAATCTAACCTAAGGCACTCCCAGGATCACTTCGAAAGATTGGCTGCCCTAGCGCATTAGATTGATTAGATTAGATTAGATTTGAACATCTCTGAACCCAAGGTCGATTTTCTTCGGTTTTCACGAGTTTTTATGGCAAAAAAGTATTCTTAACCAAAACCGTTCATGTTAAAATTTCTCACTGGGCAACAATCATTTTATGGACAGCATAACAATACTTGAAATTTTAGAAGTTGATGTCGGTAAACGCTTCAATTTGGTCAAGATATGGTAGATTTTTGCTCCCTGAACTTGAGAAAACCAAACAAAATCGACCCTGGGTTCAGAAATAAAATTGAGAGATTTTCATGCCAAATTATCATCCCATATGAATCTAATAATCGCTAAATTTTTAATTCAGGGTGGCCACTTGAATCTCATTTTCGAATTTTCGACGTTTTTCCATCTTAAAGAATAACTCTTGAATCCTTTCTTTTTAGAATAAACCAGTGATCCCCGTGCACCGCGTTCAACCGCGTTCTCTGTTTTCTGTACTCGATCAAACACCAGCACCGCGTGTGCACGCGTACAAGCAAACCTAAACTCTGCCGTGTACAGTCTGTACGCACACACGAACCTCAAGTTTAAAACCGAACCTTGCACCCCGGGTACAAACCCCGTGCAAGCCGACGACGCAGAAAAGAGACAAAAATAGTTCCCTCACGCTCCCTCTGCTGTAAAGCGATGTTTCATTCTCCGCTGCAGTCACACTACAGTGTTTGCCACAGAGAGAGTGAGAAGCAGTCATTTTTTCGTCTCTTTACACGCTCTTCGCTCGCACGGCGTTGTACCCGAGGTGTGCACCCCGTGTTTACACCGCGTGTAAACTCGAGTGCGCCGTGCGGGGAGAACTCGAACATGGCAGCCTGGTGTGTTTGAGGTTCATCTGCACTGAAAACTTGTACGGCGTGTACGGCGTGCGCGCGTTTCGGGAAGACTGGAATAAACCTCTAAAAAACAAAATAGTATATTTTTTTCAGCTTTTATATTATTTTTCTAGGGATACATTTCTTTAATGTTTAATTTAATATTATTAATGCTTGTTTTGCTAGTGCTTACTAGTTGACTTGACCAATAAAAGAACAAATTACAAATAAAATGCAAAAAAATGTTTTTTTAATATTTTATATTTTTATTAAAGTCCTTTTAGATTGCGAATTTGTTTTTGCATCAAAAAACAATTAAAAATTACACTTCGAAACCAAATTTACAGCATAATGCACTGTGGTACAACAAACAAGGGGGTGTGGCTGCCAATCCCCCGCGTTGTCAGACCAAAATCCAGCATAAAGCTGACAGATCAAAACTGTCAGACCAAAGCGGGTTTGGCTGCCAATCCCCCTGTCAGACCAAAGAGCAAAAGATAAACAAACTCAAGACACTGATATTGGTGAACCCAAATTAGGCAAGACAATTTTGCAACAAAAATATGTTTTCAACAAAAAATATATTTTGGAGCTCAGAAAAATAGTCTATTGCCTATAAAATGATTCAATTAATCGGCTTCTTATCGAAAACAGATAAAATAAAAAGATTTATAGCACTTTTTGTTTATTTAAAATTTCAACCAAATTTTCGGTGTTTATCTAAAGCAGGGGTGCTCAAAGTTTTTGGAGGCCGGGCCAAATTAAAAGCCCGAATGAGCTTGCGGGCCAAATTTACAAAATAGGTTATAAACAAAATTAAATAACGTTTTGATTTAAAAGACTGGAAAATAAATCTATAAGTTGATTTTTTATTTCTGTTATTTTTTAACATTTTCGTTAATTCAAAATAATAGAAAATACAAGCCAGAATTTCATCATTTCATAGAAAAAAAAATTAGAATAAGTTTTAAGCACCCGTAAAGTTAAACTGCAATCTTTATTCTCAACAAAAAAGAAGAGATTCGACGAAAAAAAATCATTTTATTAAAAAAACCATTTATTATTGCAAAATTCACTAAAATTTCAATTATTTTTAATAAACCCAAACATGCTCAAATAATTCTATACAAAGAGGAATGCATTTTTAATTGATTTCAGCTGATTGCACTTAAATTTCCATTGATTTTTTAAAAAGTTTTTTGAAAAAATATTTTGCTCCTGGTTTTTTGAGCATTTTTTTAAATGGAGGAAAGGGTTAATCGGCAAAAGCTTTGTAAAATATTTGCAACAGCCTTGATCCTCCGATTTCAACATTTTGCCTGCCTGAATCAGATGGTAGTCAAACAGATTCGTTATCTAACTGTAATGAGTTCGAATCCAGAAGGAAGGTTCCTAAGTGCAAAGTAAGTTTGAGGATCAGTTCATGAAGGGTCATTATTACTTTCAATTTCAAATTATGCAATTATTACATATTTCTACAAAATCAAATTTGAACGTTTTATAATTACTTTCAAAAATGTTTGATAAAATTTTGACGGTATTTAATAGTTACTCCCATTGAAACCTTTGAAATTGTTTTAATTTTAAAATGTTCGAACAAAATATTTGTGTTCTAAAATGGGGATCAAAATATTGATGAGTCATTTTTATTAACAAAAAATTAGCATTAAAAGATTAAATTAATGGTAAAAAGTATAAAATCACTTTACAAGTGGTCTACGCCATTTTACATGATCATTCAAAATGGGTCCGCCAAAAAATCACCTCGCGGGCCACGTTTGGCCCGCGGGCCATACTTTGGTCACCCCTGATCTAAAGCATCTTGCAATAAAGTATGCGGAATTGTGAATCTTCTTCTCACTTCATCTTACTACTTAATGTCTCTTAAAATTTTGCCGCAAAAAATTTATATAAAGAAATTCAAAATTTGACAGGTCAAACAACTAGTTATTTTTAAACATTTTTGCATTTTTCTTTATCGTCTAATAATACAATTTTTAATTTCAACTAAGAATTAAAGGTCATATGTTTGTTTAAAAAAAACCTGAATGATGAAAACAACTAATTTCAGAGTTCTTCGCGTCCAAAAGCATAAAAAACTTCCTCGTTGCACCAACAGACTAGCAAAAAAGTAACTTTTCCCTCTATTTCCCTTTTATTTTAATAAGCTTTCTCTGTCTTCCGCTCACAGTGGGCGGCAATCGCGGGGGAGACAACTTTAATATTTCTTTCGTACGTTTCGACCAAAAAAGCATTAATATGCAGCTAGAAAACGCTTCCTCATGTTGCCTTCTAACCTCAAACATTTCTCGCGTGGAACTCATTCTCGACGGGTGGTCGGTCCTGGGAACAGGAACTCGTGGCAATTATTTGCAAAAGTTTGTTAATATTTTTGCTAGTTTGTTGTTTTTCCTTCTTTTTTCTTTGTTTTTAGAAGGGAGACAGAGAAATAGATAATGAGAGGTTAAAGTTTTGAATTTTCCTTCAATTTATTTTGAATCGGAAAAACAAGCCAAATTTTGGTCCACTTATCTGTGGTAATCGTGCTAGATGAGGAGGGAAGAAAGTTTTATTGTTGGCCTTTTACCAGGAAATTGCCAGCGAAGAGTTTTCCCCTTCGCTGGGTGTTTGAAGGTTATCATTAGAGCAATTCTTCCAAGAATGAGATTTTTTTTTGAGTTTTTGATTTGGATGATACATTTTGTGTACTTTTATTTAATGGCAGTAGTTCATACAAAAAGGCCTTTAAAATTTTAAAAAATCTGTATCTTGAGCACAGATTTCTGATCAATTTGGTATCAAAGTTGTTGTTGTTTACAAATTTTTCGAAAAAATAGTTACACTCTAAATAAATATACAAAAAAAAAAAATACTCCGAAGTCCCAGAGAATTATTCATCAGTGAGAACAGAACCCCAGAAAAAAACTTCTAGTTTAGCACAACATTGCACACAAGTTTGCTCAGAAATAACTTTTAGTTCCGTTCCGCCATCGGCGAACTAATTAAGTTTGAATGTTCTTTTCTGTTCCGTTTGTGTTTGTTCAACTTTATTTAACTAGATTGCTTTCAATGTCTGTTTGTTGAACGATGATGGTAGCTTTTATAAATTTCTATCAGAAATGTCGCTTGTTTTGGCAACACTGCTTGTTTACTTTTTGTACACGCTAAGTTTGAAAATATAATTTTTTTTTACAGATATTTACATATAGAGATAGAAAGAGAGTGAGACTTACCTTAAAATCTACATTTTACGCAGGATAGTAAAGAGTAACAGAGAGGAAGAAACAAAGTGAAATAAAACACCCAAAAACACACACAGCAACGCCAGTAAACACACACGTGAAAGAGTAGAGAGCAAAGTTTGACAACTCATTTACATTCAATTTACATACAGCTTTTTTTGTCTGTTCTGTACAGAAAGTTTGGAAGAGTATATTTACAGCAGCGTTTTTTTAAGGTGGAAGAATTTTCTCAAATTTTGTGCAGGGGTTTTTTGTTCAGGGGATAGGAATGGGGTGCACTCTAAAGCAAAATTGACAGTTCTGGCAACAACTGTTTTGCTTGTCACTTTTGCTTTAGCGTGTGCGCGCGCGGACCAAGGTATTTACAGGGGTGAGGTGCAGTGGAAAAGAAAGAAAAGAAAAACATTTGATTATTTTTATATACACAATTTTTATACACACGTTGTTTAAATCGTTTTCTTTCTCTGGGAAGAAGGGGGGTAGCATTCACAACATCATGGCAGCACGATTTAATATCTCATAAATTGGACGCCATATTCTGTGTGTGCGCGGGGTTACCTTCGAATTATAAATTTTGCTCTGTCGCGTCATCTTTGCTTAAAATTAAACACTATTTTTTTAAAATGACGAAATTATGGTTGGTAATCAAACACTCGTAGAAATGGAAAAATAAATCTGCCTTAAAATAAACGAAGAATCGATTTCTGCATCAAAGTAGGTGCGATGAAGGGGGGAAAAGTGAGGTTAAAAGTGTTGTCCTCGCACGCGAATACTTGTTGCCTGTCTACTTTGTTTTTTTTTTTTTTTTAGTTGTTGTTATTGTTTCCTCTTGCGGATCAGTTGTCGACTAGCAAAAGAGATGGCAGTGTTGGCGTTTTTTTGCTTTTGCGGAAATTAGTGTTTGCAACATTTTTTTCCGTGGCAGTTTCGTTGTTTTTCTTGCGATGGTAGTGCGCCCAAGGTGGCGTAATGTAGGTGCATCGCGTGGAGTTTTTTAAAGTTAGGTTTGTGCCGTAAACGGGGCTAGCTTTGATGGGTTCTGTGAGTTATGCTGTGGTAGAGGTTTGACATTTGAGGTACGAAATGTAAACAAAAGGATGAGCTGATGCACTGAGTATTATAAATATTTACACATAAGTTTTTTTCACACTCTTCGACGATGCTTTCTTACAATCTGAAGTTACTAGGAAATAAAGATTAGGGTTAGAGATAGCAAACGATAGCGCAAACCAAAACAGACCATGAAAAAAAAAACAAGAAAACACAATGACAGATAAACTATACACAGTAAATAAATATGGCGGCATACTTTTCTGTACAAAAATGACTAAACATTCACGATTTTAAGCAAGTGGCGAAACGAAAATTGAACTGCCTTACCCCTCGGCTGTCACTGAACGAGCGAGGGGTGCGCCAGTGGCGTTTTCGCACGCCATTTTCTCAAAAGGTGAATTAACAAAAATTTGGAATAAAATACACGGAAAATAAATGCCTGTAAGAAAGAGAGTAAAGAAGTGTAACAGTGTGTAACGCGATTGAGCTCCGTTTGTGTGGGTGTGTGTGTATGTATGGGTGATCCCAAGTTTGACGTTTCGGCTCCGGGCGCCATTCGGCGCCGTTTTCTCTAGCTAACAATTAATTTACTTACACAACAAATCGCTATAAATTAAAACAAAAAAAAATCTCTAACTATAAAAAGTCTAACACAAAGCACGTGCTCGGCCTGTTTATAAAAGTATCGCTCTTCTGTAAACTTTTTTGTGGTGTTTGGGAGTATTCTCAGTTTCCTAATCCTAGCATGACGCGTAAAGGTTGAAATGATAAAAGGGGAATAAAAAATCTTGCGTCCCGTTTCCTCTCGTAACGCCACGTAACGTCACTCGAGAAGAAGCAGAAGAGCGCGTAGAAATGAAAAGAATAAAACTTTCTAGATGAGCAACCGCTTCGGGCGGCCGCTCATGTTTTGTGCTAATAAGGCTCTTAAAATGTGAGTAAGGGGGTTGGCGCGTTACGGTCGGCCTTACGGCTGTATCGGCGGCAAATGGTCACCACAGGTCGGGAAGTTTGGCGGAACCGGCGGCAGATCGGCGGGCGTACCGACCTGGAGGATCAGGTTCATTCCTATCACGATGTGGAACAGGAAGTGACAGTGGAACAGCCAGAAACCTGAAAAAGAGAGTTAGCGTTAGCGTTTGTTTTGACAGCTGACGGCGCGTAACGCCTCGCGCAGCTTACCGGGATTGTCGGCGCGGAAACGTAACACCACGTAACCGTTGTTGGGCACAGCGATCGTGTCCTTGAGCGGGGGCAGATTGTACTGACGGTGCAGCAGACCACGACGATCAAGGTCCAGCGCGTGCTTCAAGTTGATCTTCTTGACGTTCGAGTCGGGCGAGCGACCGATACCGATCACGTTGAACGCGTAACCGTGCAGATGAAACGGATGGCTCAAGTTGGGTTGTTGGACTGAAAGAAAGGGAAGGTTAGTAACCCCTTCAGCAAAATTTACCTCAAAACTCGCTCACCTTCATCGACGAGCACGACCTCGACGATCGCGTTCAGCGGGATGTCGACCTTGTGGGTGCACATGCAGTTGGCGCCACAGTCGGCCGGTCGGTTATCGCCGTTACAGAACTGCTCCGGGTTGATGTCGTCGTACTGCGAGAGCAGCGGTGCCGGCGCGGACAGGTACGAGATTTCGTCGATCAGCGAGATTACGTGGTCTCCGGTGGGCGCGACTGTAACGATGAAAGGGTAACGTCAGTAACGCCCCTCAAATGTCAAACTCGCGCAGGGAAGCACTCACCAAGGAATCGGTTGTAGGTGTTGGGCTGGAACAGTTCCTCCGGTCGGTACAGGTAGAAGCGGAACGGCAGGAAGATCTTGACGTCGGGTTTCTCCTGGAGCAGCGCACGGTCCACGTCCTTGGCGTTCTTGAGCTGGCTCACGCAGATGGCGTCGTCGCGCTCGCGGTTGCACTGGGCGTCCAGTGGGTTCATGACCTAGGGTTTTGCGTTTTTTTGGTGGAGGTTCGGAGGAGGATTCGGAGGGTTTCGCGACGGGATTTAGGATTGAGGAGTTGGTTTTGGAGGGTTGGTGTGAAGAAGGTAACGGTTTAGCGAAATTGAAACACGGGGTGACGATGAAGCCATGCGTTACGTTTGCATTTGTATGGTTTTCGGTCGCAATGATGGCGGATGTCTCCGGGAATTGGTCGTTGTCAATATTGTTTGGTTTGTGGTATTTATTGTGTTGTGAAGATAGACTCCAAATATCCGGATTATTATTAGTATTGATTCAAATTCTGGATAATCTTTTGAATTTTGCCAATTAATTATCTGAGCTGATTGTTTTACTTTTTATTTCCAACTAGAAACATTTTAAAATATTTCAATATTTATTTCCGGATAATCGATCTGGATAGAAACTTCTGGATAAAAATTCAGATAAAATAAGTCTGCATTAAATATTCTAAAACCTTGAAAATTATTATTCAGATAAAATCTTAGCAAATCGGTTTTCATAGAATCTTGTGGATAGAATTCAGATGAATTCTAAGAATATTTAGAAAGAGTCAATTGGATTAAAAATATGCAAAAATCGATGCAATTCTTCCAGAAAACAAATCAGTTCGAACAAAATGTTCTGGATAATAATTGAGATAAAATGCTAGCAAATGGGTCTAGATAAGACTTTATGAATAATATTAGGAAAAATATCTTCCGAAAAGCAAATCTTTCTATGGATAATGTCTTCTGGATAATAATTTAAATGAAATTTAAGAAAATTGTTCTGAAAAGAATCTGATGGATAATATTTCAGATAAAATCATAGATGTCGGACTGGATGATAATGGATGACCTTCGGATAATATTTCGGATAAAATTATTGCAAATCTGTTTGGATGAATAGTAACAGATAGAAAGAAAACATTGTAATTTTGATAAAATTTAAGTTGAATAAAATTTTCGGGATAAAAAAAAATCAAAAAAGTATGTAAATAAATCTATTGGTCTGGATCTAGGTCTGGATAGAATTTTTTGGATAATATTTCTTGGCAAATCTGTACGAATAGAATCTTCTGGATAATAATTCAAGTTAAATCCAAGCTAATCAATTTGCATGAAATCTTTTGGATATCATGGAATTCTTTAGATAAAATATAATAAAACAATCTAAATGAAATGTTTTGAATAATAATTCGAATTAAAATTACAAAATCAGTTTTGAAGGTTCTTGATAATATTCCAGAAAAAATGTCAGAAAATTGCTCTGGATAACAATTCAGATAAAATTTAAACATATCGATTTGGATATTTCAATCAAGATATTGGTCTGGATACTATTTCAGATAAAATCTTAGTAAATCTGTATGGATAATAAAAAAAGGAAATCTAAGTAAACCAGACTGAAAATAATCTCATGGATAATAATTCAGATAAAATCTAACAATCTATTCAGGATACAGTCTTCTTAACAATAATTCAGATGAAACTCATGAAATCAGTCTTGAAAGAATGGTCTGGATAATTATTCGGATAAAATCTACGCATATCGATCGATAGAATCTTCCGGATAATATTCGAGGTAATATCCTAGCAAATTGATCTGGACAGAACCTTCAGGATAATAATTGAAATTAAATCCAAGCAAATTTTGGTAGAATTTTCTAATTAATATTTCTGATAGCATCTTAGCAAATCTGCATGGATAGAATCTAAGCAAATTGGTTTTCATAAAATCTTCTGGATAAAGCAAATTCTTCCGATAAAATCTAACAAACCAATGTAAATGTAATGTTCTGGATAGTGAATCAGATGAAATTAAACTCATCAGTTTTGAACTTGGTTTTGAATGTTCTGTACAATATTCAAGATAAAATTCCACCAAATTGATCTAAATAGAATTTTCTGGATAATAATGCAGATAAAATCTAACAAACTTATGAGGATAGAAGCATCTGAATATTCATTCAGAAAAATAATCAGCATTGACAGAATGTTCTGGATAATAGTTCGGATAAAATCAAAGCATATCGGTTTAGGTAGAATATTGTGGATAATATTACAGGTAAAATCCTAGCAAATTGGACTTTACAGAATCTTATGGATAATATTCTGATATAATTGAGCAAATAATCAAGATAACGATTCAGATAAAATCTAAACAAATCGGTTTGGATAGAATCTTATGGATAAAATTATCTAGATAATAAATCAGAACAAACTGGTCTGAAAAGCTTTTTTTAATATAACCTTCTGGATAAAAACTCAGCTAAATCTGGATGGTTATCAATACAGTTCAGAATCGACTATCCGAAGCCTTCGGAAAAATTTAACTTCAAATCAGGAAAGTATTTTTTTGCTCTTTGTTTTATTTTGGATTATTAAGCTCAAATGTCACCCCACAAAATGGTCCAAGATTGAGGCCAAAATGGTGGGAATGAAATTGTGAGGAAAATACGGAAAGCATTTTTTATACAATTACAATTATTCAATGTTCCGTAGAAAACTTCGGATATTCAAACTTCGGATAGTCAAAACTTTGGATGAATGAACCTTCGGACAGTCAACTTAGGATAATCAAGGCTTCGGATAGTCGAAATAATTTAGAAAAAAATGTGAAGATTCAAATTTCTTGTTGACTTCTTTTGAAAAACCAGCATAGTGATAAATCAACTCTTCAGGAATACTCTATTGCAGAGGTGTAATTATGTGAACTGAAGTTCATACTGATAATTTTCCGGATATCTGGATAGTCTTCAGAATTATGTTCATTCAGTTTCGTTTAAAGTCTTGTTGTGTCAAGCTGACTTTTTAAAATTTTCAGCAATTTAGATTCGAATCAAAGGAGAATCTATCTAAAGATAAAATTCTAATTTAAAAACAACAAGCCCTTCAGGCTTCAAGGGGTGCCAACAATAACATTCCAATTATAAAAACCCCTTTCAACCCCGTCGTAAATTTCCCACCCCCAGGCAAAAATTCCACCTTTCCTTCGCGTAAATCGACTCCTTGGAAAATTAATTACGATTCCAACCTTTCCGTCCCTTTTTGCACTGCCTTAAAAGGTAGGAGCGAAAACTTTTTCACGGCCTTTTCCCAAATAAATCGATCGCAGATTAATCACCGATAAGGACTCCCGCTGTTGGTGGTTCCGCAGACAAAGGTGGAGCAGGGGGATTCCAAATTGTATCCTGTAATTAATTCACCAAACACTTACCTCCGGAAGAAGCGGCGGGTGCGCGCGCGGTCATGAAGACATTTTGAGAGGGTCGTGTTCCGGGGACAAAGGAAAAATACAAACAAAACAAAACCAAAAAATCGCAAAGGTTCCGATCTAATTTCGGTGTGCTTTCCGGGGGAGCTTTTCCGTGTATAAGCAAATTGGTTTTGTGGGGGTGGTAGGAATTTCTTCTCTTTGTATCTTAATGGACCCTAACTGAGGGACATGGGCGGGGGGAGGAAGGTTTGTGTGGTACAATTTGTTTTGTGTTGTGTTTTTGTCTGTACAATTAAGAGAAAGGACACTGTCTGAAGAAGGAAAGGATCGGTCTGTACACGAAGCGGAAAATCGACTTATTTGATTACACTGGTTGATAAAACGTTAGATATATTTTTAAAAAATTCAATGTAGATTAACGATAAGGTCAATAACCATTGTTTGATACCCACTTTTGAAATTATTAAATTAAATTTAATTATGAACGGCATTTCCGGAAAATTAGAGCATTTAAATTTTAAAAACTCAATCAAAGTGAAAATCTATGCTAAGTTTTGCGTCGTCTAGTGCCCATGTGGAAAAAATGTATTTAAAAAATATAGTATTTAAAATTATAACCTGTAATATTATGTAAAAATCTGTCGTTTGACACCCATATTGCATTTTTTTTAAATATTTTCGGCTCAAAACGGTATTTTGTAAACATTGTAGTATTTTACTAAAAAAAATCTCATTTAGTGAGGATCCAATCAGATTTTCTTCTAGTTTGATATACATATTGCAAATAACGAAAAAAAAAAAAACATTTTTGGAGTTTTTTTTTGAAAAGGTCCAATAAACCAAATTTCCAGTTTTTGGTTTTTGGGTGTTTTTAAAACCGCCTTGAGTCAGGGGTATTGAAAACACTCAAAAAGCAAAAACTGAAAATTTGGTTTATTGGACCTTTTAAAAAAACTCGAGATTTGTTTCTAAATTGAGTTTTTTACTCAAAACATTAATTATGCAAAAAAAAAATATATATATATATATATTCAGAATATCTGCTACCCATATTTAAGGTTTTCAACGATAACTGTATCATGGTTTGATAGTGATAACGATATTCTTTAGAACTATCGTTAACAGATAGTCTCATCGGCGATAACATCGACGCGACAATTACTCATTTAAATTAACTTTTTAAATGGAACTTATTTGCAGGCTTTGAAAGCGTTTATTTAAACTTTGTATGTATATTGCTAGTTGAAAACTGATAGTACTCGAACACATTTACATAATACCGTAATTTTGACAATACTAATTTTTTTCTAATTTCCAATATAAAACGATTTTTTTTTTAATTTTCACTAGATTAGAATTGGTTAGTATGACTTACTTGTCGGTTTAAAAAATTTCACAAAATGCCAAATTTATTTGAAAACGTAAAATTTTGTATATATTTTTTTCCTGGTCTGGAATTTTTAGCACGTATCTCTTAAATTTTCTCAAAATGTCGTTGGTTTTTGGGAAGTATTCCAATTTATTATTTTAAAATTTGGGTATCAAACCACCTCAAAATTTCTAAAAATTTGTAATTGACCAGAGTTTCTACATAGAAACACCCTAATTTTTAGAAAAATACTGTTATCACGCAAAAATTCCTAATCTAAATTCGATTTTTTTTTTAAACATGAGGTATAGGTTTCAAACGACACACAATTTAAAAAAAAAACAATAACTTGATTAAAATTTTTTAGCGTAATATTCACATTTTCATAAAATTGCAATTTTTTCCAAAATATCTTTTTTTATTCGAGCATTTTGGAAATTGGAAAAAATAAGTAAAGACACAAATGACACAAAATTTTTCCTAGATTAGAATTTTGCAATTGAAAAAAATTCAATCTTGGCATATTTTTTAAAACATGGAAAGAAAAATGTTGTAAACAATTTCACTAAATTTCGTAATTTTTTTAATTCAAAATTCTATAATTTGCACAAGGGAATCAAACGACTTCAAAATTTTGTATAAATTTTCACTAAATAAGAAGTTTTGGCTAAAAATTCATTTTTTTCATTAAATACTGTTATGTTACAAAATATTTTTTTATTTAAAAGTTGTGAATAATTTAAAGCATAAGATTTTTTTCGAAATTAAATTTTATTGTGAGAAATGCAACATGTTCACAAAATACTGTGATTTCATCATTTTTTTACATTAAAACATTCTAAAAAATTATGCATGGATATCAAGCGAAACATAATTTAATAAAAATTATCGCTAAATTAGATTTTTTTTATTATAAAACAAACGGCGTCAAATTCTGCACAGCTAAAAAAAAGTAACACCGCTGCGTGTAAAAGGCCTGGGTGTAAAAAAATATAGCATTATTTTATGCAATTTAATGTGATTTTACACCCTGAAATATGTAGCCCATCAGTATGGGAAACTTACTTGACCGAAATGTCAAGCTCATATATGCGTTTATCCGTACAGTTTTTCATCGGTCTGACGGCCGAGTGGGCTAAGGTGCCAGTCCTTACCGTTGGTGCTGGGTTTGAATCCCGTCGGTTGCAACTTTTTTTTTGTGTTTACAAAAATTGTACATGCAGTGTGTAATATTAAGTGTTTATTTTGACGAAGGTGATGTGCATGCGTTTGCATGCGATTTTATCATCGTTTTTTTGCTGTGTGTGTATTTTTTTTTCCTGGACTAGAATTTTAAACACGTGAGCAATTCTCTACAAAACCGGCCGATTTCGACCATTTTTTTTTTGTATTTTTTGATTTGGCTCAAACTTTGTGGGGGCCTTCCCTATGACCAAAAAAGCCATTTTGCATCATTAGTTTGTCCATATAAATTTCCATACAAATTTGGCAGCTGTTCATACAAAAATGGTACGTAAATATTCGAAAATCTGTAACTTTTGAAGGAATTTTTTGATCAATTTGGTGTCTTCGGCAAAGTTGTAGGTATTGTTAAGGACTATTTAGAAAAAAATAGGTACACGGAAAAAAAATTCCCGATTTTTTTATTAACTTTTTTTTCACAAAAACTCAAATTCCCAAAATACGTATTTTTTGATTTTCGAGATTTTTTGATATGTTATAGGGGACAAAAATCCGCAACTTTTGAGCTATAGAGAAACATGGTCAAAAAATCTGGCGCCGAGTTATGATTTTTTGAAAAACTGGTGATTTTTGGAAAAAATCGAAATTTCACACATTTTTTTTGACCTCATTTTTTAATGCAAAATTGAATTTGCAATCGAAAAGTACTTTACAGATTTTTTGATAAAGGGCTCCGTTTTCAAGATATAGCCACCGAAAGTTTGATTTTAGCGAAATATTTGCAGTTTTTCAATTTTTAAAAATAGTGACCATGAGTGACCATTTCTAAAAATATTTTTTTTTGAAAAGTTCAGAAAATTTGCTATGAAATTGTCTAAGAGACATTGAAGATTGGACCTCTGGTTGCTGAGATACAGCGGCTTAAAGAAAAAAACACGAAAATTGAAGTTTTTAAGTCTCACCCAAACAGCCCACCATTTTCTAATGACGATATCTCAGCAATTAATGGTCCGATTTTCAATGTTAATACATGAAACATTCGTGAAATTTTCCGATCTTTTCGAAAAAAATATTTTGAAAAAAATTAAATCAAGACTAACATTTTAAAAGGGCCAAACTTTGAATATTATGCCCTTTAAAAATGTTAGTCTTGATTTAAAAATATTCAAAATATTTTTTTCGAAAAGATCGGAAAGTTGTGGATTTTTGTCCCCTAAAACATATCAAAAAATCTCGTAAATCAAAAAATACGTATTTTGGGAATTTGAGTTTTTGTGAAAAAAAAGTTAATAAAAAAATCGGGAAATTTTTTTTCCGTGTACCTATTTTTTTCTAAATAGCCCTTAACAATACCTACAACTTTGCCGAAGACACCAAATTGATCAAAAAATTCCTTCAAAAGTTACAGATTTTCGAATATTTACGTACCATTTTTGTATGAACAGCTGCCAAATTTGTATGGAAATTTATATGGACAAACTAATGATGCAAAATGGCTTTTTTGGTCATAGGGAAGGCCCCCACAAAGTTTGAGCCAAATCAAAAAATACAAATAAAATCCATTTCCGGTTTTGGTAGAGAATTGCTCACGTATCTATCAAATTTTCTCAAAATGTCGTTGGTTTTTGGTATATAATAAATAAGAGTTTTAACATTGAAACACCCCTTTTTTCAATAAAAAAATGTAATTACGGTACACAAAATATCATATTTTCAATTGAAATTTAAAAAATGAGATATAGTTTTCAAGCGATAAATTATAACCTGATTAGAGTTTTCTAGTGTAATATTCAAAATCGTCACAAAATTGTATTTTTTCTTTTTTTTTTGTGAAAGAGATTAGAATTTTAAGCGAAAAATTCTAAATAATTCGGTATGTTTTCAAACATTATATTATATAATTTGCAATATGGATGACATATGACTTTAAAATTTAAGAATTTTTTTAAAGAACTGCCAAATTCTGTAATTTGACAAAATATCATTTTTTAATTCAAAAGTTTGAAACATTGACAGCATTGCAATTTTTACTAAATTAGAAGTTTTAGTAAGAAATTCAAAATTTTCACAGCATCGATTTTGTTTTCAAATGCTATAATTTCACAAAATATGTCTTTTTTATTAGAGCATTTTGAAAAAAAAAAATGAAAATGAGTAACGACACAAACGACACAAAAATGTGTGTAAATTTTTACTGAATTAGAATTTTGAAGTTCAAAAAAAATCACAGATAGCATATTTTTTGAAATTCTTTAATTTTCATAATAAGAAATGCGAGTATGGAAGCAAAATTTTGTAAAAAATCACTTGATTAGAATTTTTGTGGGATTATTTTTTTTCTCAAGATTCCGTTTTTTTTAATTAAAATTCTATAATTTGCATAAACAAATCAAACCACTTCAAAATTTTGTATAAATTCAAACAAAATTAGGATTTTTCGTAAAAATCGAAATTTTTATAAAATGCTGTTATCTTACAAAAAAAAAAAATTCAATAGTTTTGAATTATTTGAAGCATGAGAATTTAAAAATTTTCTCAACATTCAAATTTTTACAAAATACTGTAATTTCATCATTTTTTAAATTAAAACATTTAAAAAAAATGATGCATGGATATCATACGAGTCATAATTTAGTATAAATTTTTGCTAAATTATTTAGAATATTCTATTATTAAATTAGACGCAAAGTTTTGCATAAATTTTCACTCGCATTTATAAAAATACTAAAAATTTATAATTTGCAATATGGATTTCAAACGACGCAAAATTTCTAAATTATTTTCAAAAGGTATGAGTTTTTACTTAGTAAAATTTTCAGAAAATACCGTATTTTACAATATCTTAAATTTGTTTAGAGATCACTGACAAATTTTAAAAATAATGATTAATCCAGCTATCATAGACTTCTTTTATTAACCAGTGTAATCCATTCCGTACACAATCTACCTTGTTACACTAAATCGAGAGCTCACTGATGAAAGAGAAAAAAAAAACGTTCGAAAGGGTTTCGCCGAAATATTTACATGAATAAATCATCGCATTGGCGAGGTCTGTACACAATTTTGGATGGCATGACTCCTGCATAAACGTGGAAGATAATAAGTGGGGGGAAGGTGCAGAATATTCGGAGTGGAAATTGGGTAAACACGACTAAAATGTACAAAACAAATATTCACACAGGAAAAACACATTTGGGGACGTTTGTCACGCGACAGTTTTTCTACCCTCGAAATGATAACACACCAGTAATGTACAAACAGGGAAACAGTTGATAGAAGTACGAGTAAAAAAACCCAGTTGGAAAAGCTAATAGAAACAAAAATACACAACTTTGTACAAATAAATCGTCACAGTATTTACAAATGAGCTGGCGTACACGTTTTTTGCGTTCGAAATGAGGTGTGGTGAAATGGTGGTGAAAATAATGTAATTTTGACAAAAAATAAATTTTGTCAGAATTACTTTCTTTTTTTTCAACAAAAAAATAACCAAAAAATAAAGTGAGTAAAAAAATGACATGAAAAAGTGCTCGAAAAAAGTCAAACAAAACAAATGTGGTGAATTGTGGTGAAAATTGCTGGGACGCTGTTCTACTCACCACTCCCTGAGGCAGACCGACGTCGTAGGTTGGTGGTGGGGACGCTGGCTGGTACGGTCCGCGGGCGTACCGCAGGATGGCCAACTGCTGGGCCCGTTTGATGCCGCACTCGCCGAGACCGCGCAGCTGGATCCAGTACGCGCCCACGGGCTGGTCGGCGGTGATGACAAAGTCGTAACGTTCACCTGCGAGGAGGGGAGGAGAAAGAGAATTTAATTAGATTTTTTTTTCAGTTTTTTTTTTTATAAAAAAAATAATGTTTTTCATTTCAACACTAGCATTTATTGTTAGTCTAAACAATTTTGGATCATGTTTATAATTTCAAATATTCCTTAAATAAATAAAACCTAATGAATTAATTTATCAAATCGTAAAATAAACTAAGTTTATTATGTGAACAATACAAAATCTTTTTCTTTTCTTCACTAGTTTTTCAAACATTCGCGATCTTGATTACCACTATAAACAAATTTTATTTACTTTCGGAGAAGAAAAACATAAACATCTTCAAATAGAACAAAATTTGTTAAATAACTTTTAACACAATTTGTTATTATAATGGTGAGGAATTCAAGATTACAGTTTTTACTAGGTATTTTGGGAGTGAAATTTTGTGAAAAACCATAATTAAGCATGTTTCACCGGTTTTTCTTTTCAATAAGAACACAATTTGTTAAATTTATACTATTTTATAACGGACGAAAATTGATGAGTATAATTTTTGAGTTTTCATTACACAACATACCTAAATTGTTTTACTCAAACACTTACATTTTATTACAAAAGTTAACCTTTTGAATAAATAATTCTGACGATTTTTTAAAATGAATTTAGAAACAAAGTTTGTTATGTAAACCAAGAAATATTTGATAAAAAAATCTTTTTTCTTTCTGATTTGTTTTTTGAACATTTGCTTGTTTTTCATTGCACTTTTTCCAAAAATTGTTCCAAAAACATTTTCAAAAAGAACAAAGTTTGTTAAATTATAACTAACATAATTTGTTTTTTCCAAACGAAAATCACAAGGAAAATTTGAATCAAAATGACATTGAATATTTTAAGGATTAAGTTCTATGTATAACTACTTTACAAAACATGTTTTTTTCTGTTTCGTTTCAATGGAAACACAACTTGTTAAATTGTTTTTTTTTTAATTTTCCACTTTATTTTTTTATTTTGTTAAAATTCAACAGGATGGAAATCCATTTAACGTGAAGACTTCCATCATTGTCATGATTTTTTGTTCAAAGATATAAATTTTGCGTCGCTTTCAGTATTTTGACCAAATTCCTTCAACAAGTTATTTAGAATAGTGCCCTACACATGCTGATTCCTTTTGGTAACGATTATCCCATTCCTTGTAAAGTTATGGAAATCGTCATTAATCGATGATTGCCAACTAGGACGTTGGTGATTGTACCACAAAATTATATAAATTTTGAAACACAATTGCTTTAGCTCAAAAAATCCTTCAGTGACTTCAAGAAGGCAGCAACTGGCACATGCTGATTCATTTTGGTGCAGAAATTCGTTAAATTGAATTTAATACAGAATATTTTATAGTGATGATCAATTTTCTCCGAAAATGATCAACGGCTTCACCTTAAACATGAATTGATAAATTCATAAAAAATACTTATTTGAAAGATGTATATTACTTAAGAATGCATTCCCCAACTGGGCCACACGCCGTGGCTAACTGAAAATTTAATAAATTATCCTTCATTAGCCGGCACGAATCGGATACCTCACCGCCGCACCATAAAATCTCAGCAAAAACAAAATCAAACATCCACACTCAGTGCGCCTGCAGCGCCATCTATTATTCCACAGTAGTTACCCCCCAGGAGCACCCGTGATTAAATATTTACCATTCGGTTGGGCCTTATTTAACCTGAAACCCCCCGCCACCCCAACCTTCTGATCCAAGTTGAGACCCCTATCAGGGTCACGCTAAAATTGCACGCTGTCACCACCCTACCCCGAACAGTCGACAAATAAAAGTATAATATTAATTTAGTTGGAACCGCTGGTGGAGGCCCGACGTTGGCCGCACAATTTGATAGTACAATTATGCCGACATTGAGGGGATGTGGCGTGAAAAAAGAATTTTCTGACATAAAGAGAAGGGCACTGCGTGCCCGAGCAGAATTAAGTAACAAATTGTGTTCTTATTGAATTCAAACATAACAAACTTTGTTTTTGTTGACAATCTTTCTGGTGATTTGACTTCAAAATGCTTACTTAATTTTTTTTCAAAATAATCAAAAACATTAACATAGTGATAACAAATTATGTTCTTGAAATGTAACAAACTTTGTTCTGTTTGAAGAAAATCAAAGTAGCGTTGAGCATGAGCATGAGCATGAGCATGAGCATGGTTGACTGCCAATGAGCTGCTACTCCGTTATTGACAGATCAGCTGAAGTTAAACAATGAATCAAAAATGATCAGTGGGAGCCAACCATCCGTTCACTGTTTAACCCCTGAAGACCCCGACTTTATTAGTCAATACCGGCGCCCTCCCAAGAAGCCTGCAGTTCAACGAAAGGGAGGAATGTTAGTCCGATAGTTGAAGTTGCAGACTCATCAAGCACATAGTTTTTCGCTATATACTTGTTGATACCGCTTGAGACCGTTGAATCCACAGCATCTCCTTCAAGCATCACGTGATTAATTTTTTTGGGTTAGTGGGATAAGGTATTGGCTTTTCGATGCCTCCCGAGCTACGACGCTATGGGGAGGACTTTCATAACAGACCCGTCGGCGAGCCTTCCGAGCAACGATGCTATGGGAAGGTCTTTCTGGTTAACACACAAGATCACTCACACACAGTTATTTTGCTCCACTATTAACTCAACGATCCAAATTGTCAGTGCGTCTTTCGTTCATTATATAGAATTGGCTTTTTCACCGCAAAAAAATTAAACCTTATTCGAAAAATTTAAACACAATCCACCCGACGCCGTGCCTTCCGATCAACGATGATATAGGAAGGGCTTTGAAAATCACAAAAGAAATCACTTTTCACTCCGCATATTTTTTACGACCACGCGCTCCCTTTGCCAATTATGCACTCTGCACTCGAACAGCGACACAAAAGAGACGGAAAATAACACGAAAAAACAGGACTTCGCGTCCCACAAGTACCGCACTACAGATGCCATTATTTAATTATGATGGCCAATCACCCCATGCACTCGAACAGCGACACAAAAGAGACGGAAACTAACACGAAAAAACAGGACTTCGCGTCCCACAAGCACCGCACTACTGATGCCATTATTTAATTATAATGACCAATCACCCCATGCACTCGAACAGCGACACAAAAGAGACGGAAAATAACACGAAAAAACAGGACTGCGCGTCCCACAAGCACCGCACTACTGATGCCATTATTTAATTATGATGGCCAATCGCCCCATGCACTCGAACAGCGACACAAAAGAGACGGAAAATAACACGAAAAAACAGGACTGCACGTCCCCACAAGCACCGCACTACTGATGCCATTATTTAATTATAATGACCAATCACCCCATGCACTCGAACAGCGACACAAAAGAGTCGGAAAATAACACGAAAAAACAGGACTGCACGTCCCCACAAGCACCGCACTACTGATGCCATTATTTAATTATAATGACCAATCACCCCATGCACTCGAACAGCGACACAAAAGAGACGGAAAATAACACGAAAAAACAGGACTGCACGTCCCCACAAGCACCGCACTACTGATGCCATTATTTAATTATAATGACCAATCACCCCATGCACTCGAACAGCGACACAAAAGAGACGGAAAATAACACGAAAAAACAGGACTGCACGTCCCCACAAGCACCGCACTACTGATGCCATTATTTAATTATAATGACCAATCACCCCATGCACTCGAACAGCGACACAAAAGAGTCGGAAAATAACACGAAAAAACAGGACTGCACGTCCCCACAAGCACCGCACTACTGATGCCATTATTTAATTATAATGACCAATCACCCCATGCACTCGAACAGCGACACAAAAGAGTCGGAAAATAACACGAAAAAACAGGACTGCACGTCCCCACAAGCACCGCACTACTGATGCCATTATTTAATTATAATGACCAATCACCCCATGCACTCGAACAGCGACACAAAAGAGACGGAAAATAACACGAAAAAACAGGACTGCACGTCCCCACAAGCACCGCACTACTGATGCCATTATTTAATTATGATGGCCAATCACCCCATGCACTCGAACAGCGACACAAAAGAGACGGAAAATAACACGAAAAAACAGGACTGCACGTCCCACAAGCACCGCACTACTGATGCCATTATTTAATTATGATGGCCAATCACCCCATGCACTCGAACAGCGACACAAAAGAGACGGAAAATAACACGAAAAAACAGGACTGCACGTCCCCACAAGCACCGCACTACTGATGCCATTATTTAATTATAATGACCAATCACCCCATGCACTCGAACAGCGACACAAAAGAGTCGGAAAATAACACGAAAAAACAGGACTGCACGTCCCCACAAGCACCGCACTACTGATGCCATTATTTAATTATAATGACCAATCACCCCATGCACTCGAACAGCGACACAAAAGAGACGGAAAATAACACGAAAAAACAGGACTGCACGTCCCCACAAGCACCGCACTACTGATGCCATTATTTAATTATAATGACCAATCACCCCATGCACTCGAACAGCGACACAAAAGAGTCGGAAAATAACACGAAAAAACAGGACTGCACGTCCCCACAAGCACCGCACTACTGATGCCATTATTTAATTATGATGGCCAATCACCCCATGCACTCGAACAGCGACACAAAAGAGACGGAAAATAACACGAAAAAACAGGACTGCACGTCCCACAAGCACCGCACTACTGATGCCATTATTTAATTATGATGGCCAATCACCCCATGCACTCGAACAGCGACACAAAAGAGACGGAAAATAACACGAAAAAACAGGACTGCACGTCCCCACAAGCACCGCACTACTGATGCCATTATTTAATTATAATGACCAATCACCCCATGCACTCGAACAGCGACACAAAAGAGTCGGAAAATAACACGAAAAAACAGGACTGCACGTCCCCACAAGCACCGCACTACTGATGCCATTATTTAATTATAATGACCAATCACCCCATGCACTCGAACAGCGACACAAAAGAGTCGGAAAATAACACGAAAAAACAGGACTGCACGTCCCCACAAGCACCGCACTACTGATGCCATTATTTAATTATGATGGCCAATCACCCCATGCACTCGAACAGCGACACAAAAGAGACGGAAAATAACACGAAAAAACAGGACTGCACGTCCCACAAGCACCGCACTACTGATGCCATTATTTAATTATGATGGCCAATCACCCCATGCACTCGAACAGCGACACAAAAGAGACGGAAAATAACACGAAAAAACAGGACTGCACGTCCCACAAGCACCGCACTACTGATGCCATTATTTAATTATGATGGCCAATCACCCCATGCACTCGAACAGCGACACAAAAGAGACGGAAAATAACACGAAAAAACAGGACTGCACGTCCCCACAAGCACCGCACTACTGATGCCATTATTTAATTATAATGACCAATCACCCCATGCACTCGAACAGCGACACAAAAGAGTCGGAAAATAACACGAAAAAACAGGACTTCGCGTCCCACAAGTACCGCACTACAGATGCCATTATTTAATTATGATGGCCAATCACCCCATGCACTCGAACAGCGACACAAAAGAGACGGAAAATAACACGAAAAAACAGGACTGCACGTCCCCACAAGCACCGCACTACTGATCTGAAGAAAATCAAAGTAGCGTTGATCTAAAAAATTCAATTTAACTGTAAAATGTCTGAAAAAGGAATCTCTACTGCAAAATTTTAATTTAAAGACTAACAAAACAAGTTACCATCCAACTAATCTCTTCTACTCGGGGTATCCCACTCGAAAAGGGTGGAGTCCATCCATATTGCATCTCACCCACGAACAGTCAGTCCCTATCTGCCTCGAAGGGGTTCCCCGTGTCATGAGTGTGTGTGTGGCGAGCCGCTTCAAATTATAAAAAAGAACGCCATTCAGGGTGCAAATTTGTAGCTTTCGATTAACACCTGTATTCATTAGCCCCGTAGTTTGGTGCGCGATAGTAGCACAACACGAATAATAGAACCCGAACACGGTTGGGGTGGTCACGAAATATCACTGCTGATTGGTTGGGTGAGGGGTGTAGGTTAGGGGAATTAAACTCACGCGATCTGAAGTAAGACTACTGTGAAAGGGATACTTCATCAGGTTGCAACAAACAACAGGTGAAGGCGAAAGAATGGCTGAATTGGTGAGCTCTTGAGTGGGGTGGGTTATTGGAAAAAGTCATTTTGAAACAATAGCTAGCAATAATTGGAAGCAGTCCTCCTTCATGATTCTTATATATCCAGCAATACTTAGAAATCACAACTAAGCAGTTCATTATAGTGTGATAAAAATAGCAAATATGAGCAGCATGATCAATGTCTAAATTATCCCAAACAATCAGGAGCAAAATAATCTTTAACATTCAACTTTCAAGGAAAACATGTACAATAGATTGTGTATTATTAAGAGTACGTTGTATAAAGTTTATTTTAGTATTTTGTGATCGAATGTGGCATTTGATGGTTTTTAAAATATTGATTTTTAAATTACATAACTTTAAGAAAAATGATTTTTGTTTTATTTTGAACATTTTTTTAGCATAACTGTTATAATGTGTAATGTATTTGTGATACTTCAACATTTTGAAAATTATGCTTGATATTTATCTTTTATATTGTTTCTCTCCCCTTCTTTGATCTTAAATAGAGACGAGGGACAAAAACTTCAAATAAAATTTGTGAGTCTGGTAAAAATTTTATTTAAAGTTTTCGTCTCCCCCCCCTTCAAAATTGGCCTGAAAAATCAGTGGGCAAAAAAAACAAAATTTTTGTTTTCGTCAAATCTTTCAGTTTTTGAAAATTAATGATGGCAAAAGAACTGAACTAGTGTAAAATGCATTTTAAAACACTTTTTCATGAAAATGCTGAAACTATGGCTTGCTAAATTCTTTTTAAATCCTTTTTAAATTCTTGAGCCCGCAAGGCTGGTCAAAATAGGCTTTTCAATGTTCGAAAATCTGTGTCTCGAAAAGCGCCTTTCCGTTCGATTTGGTGTTTTCTGCAATGTTTTAGGTTATGATTAGAACCTTACGATTTTATTTTTTATTTTTCGTCTTCAATATTTTAATTCACGGAGTACGTTTTTTTAAACTTAAAAAAGGCATCTTTTATGTACAGTTGAGGATTGTGCAAAATGTGATACTAGAGAAATATATAGGATTTTTTTGAAAAGTTCCTGCTCATTTTTTTAATTGTTTCCTTGAAAATAAAAATATGAATTAGCTAAAACTAAAAAAAAATCATGTTGGTTCGATTTTGAATGGTAAAAATTTTCGTGAAATTTCCTATTTTATCTGAAACATTTGTTTCGCAATTTTAGAATCACAGTAACCCTTTCAAAAGATTTGAAACACTTGTTCTGAACATTTTCAAATGTTGGGATTTAAATAAAGTTTTAAAGTTACTAAAAGGAAAAATATTTGAAAAAGTTATAGACATTTAGGACTTTAATAGTTTTAATAAATAAAAATGCACTTTATGCAGAATTTGGCACTGATCGCAATTTGAGGCCATAAAATTTGATATTTTATAAGTTCATTGATATTTGCAAATATTTGCAGTAACTACTTTTTGCTTGAAAATGTTGAAAACTAGGCTTGAAATTTGATATGGTCTTCCCCTTTCTCGACTTCATAGCATAGCATAGCATAGCATTAGGGGAGAGTGGGGAGACTTGATCCCCTTTTTTTGTATCGCACATAACTCTGTCAATTTCTCACAAAACTATGATCTTTTTGCATGAACTGAAAGCTTAAACATTCAACTATGTTTGGCTGATAAGGGTATTTCATCAGATAAAATATTTTAAACCGGCATTTTCAAAATGTTGGGGGTAAATTGATCCCCCTTTCAACATTTTGAAGAAATCTTAAGCAAAATGTTTCTTATTCATCCAAAATTTTAATTTCCTATAAGTTACAGCAATTTCACATTGAACCTGTACGTTTGTGTTAAAAATATAACAAGTTTAACATGCAAAATATTTAAAAACTTAAAATTTTCTTTTTTAGACCAAAATTGAGCATGTTTACAAAAGCTGGTAATTTTTGTTAACAAAACTTTTGAAAAATTGTTCAAACTGCAGTAAGTTATGTACAACTATACTAAAGGAAACTATGTACGAAAACCCAGCCCAATTATTTAATCTTGACGCTGATTCCAGTGACTGTAAAAATGCAGGGATCAAGTCTCCCTAAACGCACTTTTTTAAACAATTGATTGTAAAAATAGTATGACGATAAATTTAACGTCAAATGCGTAAGGTTTTGGAGTTGATATGTTTATCAAACAATGCATGCATAAAAAATATTTTTTTGAATAATTTTTGAGTGTTTTCTATACTTATCAAACCAAAGAAAAAAGATCTCTTGAAAGTTTTTTGCAGCACTTCTTAGAAAAATGTGTTTAACTCAATCTAACAATTTTTTTATTTTTTTCTTTGTTTTCTACAATGAGTTTTAGTCAATTTCGCACAACTTTCTAGAACAAAGCTAATTGTTTTACCCACATGCTGACGAGATATAGGCTTGGGATCAAGTCTCCCCGGGGATCAAGTCTCCCCACTCTCCCCTACGGGTCTGCACCACGCTGTAGGGGGTGCCACAATGGTCAATTCAATATTCTTAGACAATTTGATTGCTGCTCGGTACAACCAAAAATATCTAAGAACGAAAATTTCCACACTGTGCTCCAAGGCTACGCCCATACAGTCCCGTGGGGATTTGGGAGGGGATGTTTTTGTTGTTCACTAGTGGCAAAAGTGCAGGGAACCCATGCGACTTTTAAAAGTGAACGGAATATTTTTGGGAGGTTTGGAATGGGGGTTAGGAGAATTTCATCGGGCCGATGAAAATGGTTCAATGCGTAATGTATTAAATGATTTGAAGGTTTGTAAGTGTAAATGTGAGTCTGTAGTGTATTATATAAAAGCATATAGTTTTGTAATAATAATAAATATAATAAATATAGTAAAAAAATAAAATGTATGCTGTAAAAAATAGCAGTAAACTAAAATCTAAATGCTCCAGATGGTTCCCATGCTGTTTTAGAAAGTCTCGTTAATTGAAGCAATTTGATCATATATGGTATGAGGAGATGGTTTGTTACAGGAAAGGTATAGGATGAGGAATAATAGGAACATTTAAATAAATCATAGTGAGTAGATACATTTACATGTAGACAGTTAATTTCACAGAATTCCAAGAAGCTGTAAAAAAACAATAATTTGAAAACTAATACTCGAGATGCAACCACAAATAAAACAACAGAGGCTAAACACGATCGAAGCAGGCCTTGCTTCGCAAAGAGCAACGGCGAGATTGGCCAGCTTCTTTCAAATCACTTTTTTCTTCCTTTTTCTCCCGCGCGAAACAACGACGCAGGCCAAACACGATCGAAACAGGCCTTGCCTCGCAAAGAGCAACGGTGAGACTCTGGTTTTCCCTTTATCGACTTTATATTTTAAAATAAATTGTATTAGCCTTGTAGGTAAACAAAAGTTTGACATGTATATTGTTCAAATAAAATTTCTATGGTTTTGGTTTTTATTTAAAAAAAATTAAAATCGAACTTTCGGTGGCTAAATCTTGAAAACGGAGCCTTTTATCAAAAAATCTGTTGAGTACTTTTCGATTGCAAATTCAATTTTGCATTAAAAAATAAGGTCAAATTTGTTTTTGCATGAAACTTCGTTTTTTTTGGAAAAATCACTATTTTTTTCAAAAATTCATTACTCGGTGGCAGATTTTTTGACCATGTTTCTCTATGGCTCAAAAGTTGCGGAGTTTTGTCCCTTAAAACATATCAAAAATCTCAAAAATCAAAAAATACGTATTTTGAGAAATTGAGTTTTAGTAAAAAAAAAAGTGGATTAGAAAATCTGCAACTTTTTTTTCCGTGTACCTATTTTTCTCAAAAGTCCTCAACAATACCTACAACTTTGCCGAAGACACCAAATTGATCAGAAAATTCACTCAAAAGTTACAGTTGATTGAATATTTACATACCATTTTTGTATGGAGACTTGTATGGGTGAACCAATGACGCAAAATAGCTTATTTGGTAAGGCCCCCACAAAGTTTAAGTTAAATCAAAAAATACAAAAAATAAAAATGGTCTAAATCGGCCGATTTCGTAGAGAGTTGCTCTCTTATCGAATTTGGTAAATTTCAGTTTTATACAAAAGTTGAAATTTCAGTACACTTTACCGAACTCGGTAAAAATCTAAGTGTGTATGATTATGTTTTATGTATTTTAGAAATGCTTTTTTAGTTTGTAAAAAGTGAAAATACTAACCTTACCAACCGCGCTCATCCGGGATCATCACACATTGTTGAGTGAAATTTCTGTGCGTTTGTACATTTATTAGATGAACTTGAGCTTGCTCCTCCCGGGGGCAGCGGCCCAAGTGCAATACGTGTTTGAAGTTGAAAATGAGTTGTGACGACCACAGCCAGCGTGTACTTCAACTTCACAGGATGCTCAACATTGTGTTTTGTACAGGATGGGGTTGATTTTGTAAACCTTTTTTTAAATTAAAAAAAAGGTTTTTTTTTCAGCCGAAGGCTGATACAACTCTGACATCAAACTTATTTTTTGAAGCTTTATTCAGGTTGTACTTTCAAAAATTGATCAAATCCTGTACCAAAAAAACCACACTCCGTCCCTCCGGGCTAGGAGCTGACTGCAATTGCATGCGTGATTTGATGCATTTTCGAGAGTTGTTGATCGTTGTGGTGCACTGCACGCAAAGGTGCGGTGAAATTCAAACACACAAATCATAATCCGACGCCCCAGTAACATGGCGCAATAAACTTTGATAAAAAAGTGCAATTTGGAAAACAAGTAGCGAAAAAAAAAAGATTGAAATTGCAACCCACTTCACCGCCAAACTGACTGGACTGGGTGCAAATTGGGGCTGGAGAACAGCAACATTTTTGAGCGTGTATTGCACCGAGCACACTTTGGTTCGAATGTGGTCCGGAAAATGTTGCGACCCAACCTCAATGTCAGAGACAACTTTTTCGATTAAAGTTTTTCTCTCTCTCTCTGCAGATGTGTGTGTGTTGGCAGAGGTCACGCTGTTGTTCGTGACATTGAATTGAGACAGATGTTCTTAAAGGAAATGTTGCAATTTGTGTTTGAATAGAGATTTATGTGACAGTTTAATAGTTTATTGGAATAAGATCGGTGGTTTTGCTAATTTTATTTATATGATGATTGTAAACAGTATTTCATAACTATTTTTATCTGCAAACTTTAATTTTAGAAACTGCGTCTCCAGGCAATCTTTAAATAAAATCGGTGATAAACTTAAGACATGACTACAGTGAACCTGTTCTATTTGCATCTTGTTTATTTACGTTTCTTATCTGTGGAAAGGGTTTCGAAACCTAAAAATCCAATTTAGAATAAAATCAAGAATTAATTGTACATTTGAGGTAAGATTCTTAACAGATTTGCATGAACAAAATATTTGGTATTAATTTTATTCCTAACGAGTATTTGACGATTCATACAAAATTTTTAGATTTTATGCGGGAAACATGCTGCGAGATAATGCCTCAACAGAAACATGCCTCAATAGTTTTACAACTTATCAACATTAGATAATAATTTATCTGTCGTAATTGTGACAATCTGTAACTATTTAGCTCAATCGTATACAGATTTGCTTCAGATGGGCACAATTCCCGAGAAGACGGAAAAAACTTGGGAATAACATTTTTTGATATTTTAAAATACTAGGCCAATAACATTTTATGTTATCTATAACAAGATTTGTTATTTGTCGCTATGATTTTTTTGTTATTGGATTGTTTTTGTAATAACAGACTAATAACACTTTTAGTTATTCTTCGAACAAATCTTTGTTATTATATTTTGTTATTTTAAGAACTTATCCGATCATCCCAATAACATCCATAACAAAAAATGTTATTCCAAAGTTGTTTGGCCTTCTACCAATATCAGACCAATAACATTTTTTTGTTATGATAACATAAAATGTTATTAAACCCTTATGTAAAAATTGATTTTTCAAGAAGATTCCATAATACTTTTTGTTATTTTAACAGTATTTGTTATTGGAATGGCATGAATTTTGTTATTACCGTCAGCTCGGGTAATGAGATAATCTATTTTGAAATGTTGATCTTATTGCATAGAAAATAAATGACAATTTTAAACATATTAAAAAAAAATTAGTGAAAAACGGCAAAGTTTCAGCTGATTTGCTTATATTCTTTTGTCTGCGTAGTATTTTAAAAAAAAAACTAGTTTGTACGGTAGAAATTTCGTCGTTTCTTCGGTGCTTCTTAACAAAAATTAACAAAATTTCACATTTTTGAAAAGCTGAGAAAGCTTTCAACAATAAAATATAAACGGTAACCCAGCTTTACTTTATTTGTCAGGCTATTCTACATTTTATTTTAATATTGTGTCCCTCGGTTGATGTCATGAGGGCAGTAGAAAATATCTGAGTGTCAATATCAAACATAATTTTCGGAATTTTGTGACAAAAAGAAGTATTTCTTAAAATAAAAATTGTAACAGTTAAATTATTTTCTCGAAATTGCAATTCGCGAAAATATTTTTTTCCTAATGTTTTACGTCTTTTTCTAATCAGTGGTCTCAAGTCGAAATTTGAAAATAAAAAAAAACTATAGGTGTACATGCAAATTTCAAAAATGAAGGAAATTCTCGAAACCGATTTGGCTAAAATTTGGTATGTGAGTTCCTTGGCCAAAACAATTAGACTCGTATTTTTTTTTGTTTGGTGATTAGGGTGATCCTATCCAAATATACATATAACCAACCAAAACATGCCTTTTTGCGATTTTCGCAAAAAACAACTCTCTTCAAAAAATCATGTCTCCAAAATGGGTTAACTAATTTTGGCTCGCCATATTTGAAAAGAAAGGTAATGGTTGGAGTTATAAGGAAAAATGCTAAGAAATTTGAATACACAAAAAAGATCAAATGAAAACTTTGTTTGATAATTTGAAGGTCTCGGGACCAAAGGGCACACAGCTGTAAATATATTTTTAAAATGATTTTTCAAGAAGTTTAAAGTTATGTGGAATATCGAAAAATTGAATTTCTGAAATAAAATTGGGTTTCCATTCATCAATCAAACTTAAGTACCGTGCTTCTCCGTCGAAATTATTTCCCAGAATATTTTGCTGGAGTCACATGGTGCTTTTTGTTCAATTAATGTATCGAATTCCGAATTCAAAGAATCGTATCTCAGAATTTTGTTAATAGAAACTTTAATTTTTTCAATTTGCAACGTGTTTTATTTTATTCATCATCTTGGATTAAATTTCTAAATAACTTTGGAGCTTTTTTGGGGTCAAGTTTGAGTACAATGGCCCAACATATCACAAGAATTTTTTTTTCGATATTTTATGTAGTTCACTTTTATACTGTTGGTTTTTTATGTCTTTTTTTTACCAAATGTGTTGTTTTTTCAATTTAATTAAAATGATGCAAAAAAATGTTCTGCTTTTCTAATTTATTTTTATCAATTTCTTGAAAAAACAATTTGCATCAATTCAAATAGAAACCTAGTTTTTTTTATCAATCGCTTCGTTTGAAGTAAAAACCAATCAAATGTTATATTTGAATCATTCTGAACTGATGATTATCCATGAAAAACCATTAGCCAAAATTATCGCGCTTCGCACTCTTTTATGGAATAATTCAACAAGGGTTCCCTTCATTGTAACGGTGGTAAAATCCCTTCAAATGTATTTTTGAAGGGTGAATTGTCAACTGTCTATCGAGTAATTTTTTTTTTTCAAATAATCTTGTCCACTATACAAACTTTGTATTTTTAAATCACCAAAAAGTGGCACAATCAACTCGCTTCAGTAATTAATCTACCCCTTGGGGGTTAATCAGTGTGGAGACCGTTCCGATGTACTGCCAGCAGGAACATTCGACCAAAATTGATTACCGGGAAATTCCGGGAAAAACCTTAATTGAAAGCACACATCCAGCGCTCACGTGGTCGCGTTGTTATTTAATTTTAATTGGTTTTCCCGGTGTGGTTTACACTCGCGGCTCAATTGTTACGAAACCAGCGGGATGAGCAGTAAAATTATGGAATTCCGAGAAAATTTTAATTCAATCGAGTAAGTGTGAGCTATTTGATTTTTTTTTTATTCTAGGAAGCTAATATAAATTGAAGCCTACATTTAGGCTCATTTCAAAAATCCCGCTAGATGTCACCAGTAAAAAAAAGAAAATATATCTAACTCACCAGAGAACGAGATGATGGTGTTGACCTGCACCGGGTGCACGGGTTCTCCGTCGGTGGCGATCACGGTCAGGCCGTGTCCTTCGATGGTGACCTGGGCGGGGCAAACCGAAGCAAACGCGTTGATCATACGGAACCGGTAGCGACGGCCGGGCGTGATGGTGAAGATCTCCAGCGGGGTGTTGGTCATGAAGCCGGTGTTGGGATCGCGGAACTGGCCCTTGCCGTTGATGAGCAGCGATTCGGGATCCTGGCCGGTGTTGACGGCCAGACGACCCGGGTAACGTTCGGCGGCGTCCTCGTGGAGCCAATCGCTGACGAGCATGATGTGCGTGGTCAGATCGAAGTCGTACAGGTGGGAGTTGGGATCGCGCGATGGGGGCTGGCGGACGACGATGCTGCCGTACAGACCGTCCAGCTTTTGGAGACCGGTGTGGGCGTGCCAGAAGTGGGTGCCGGCGTTACCGGTCCATTGATATCTGGGGAGGAGGGAAAGAAGGATTGAGTTAATTCACTCATGTTTAATGCATGTGACAAAATTACTTTTAAAAAATTTACATAATTTTCTCTGTGATTGCTATTTTACACAAAAAATGTGTAAAAGTTTAATAAAATGGTTAAGGGTATCATCTTAATTTGTCACCTTCCAGATTTAATAATTTATTAAATGTGAACACAGCAAAATCCTTAACTTAATGGAGTGTTTAAAATTGAAATTTGTTGAAAAAAAATATGTTGAACACAAACGGCGGTGAAAATATAAAAAAGAGGTAGTATTACAGATTCTCTGAGATTGACCTCAAAAGTGAAAAAGGTTCAATTTTAGAAGGTTGATACTACCTCTTGTTGTACCGTAAATATTACTTAAATTTAGGTATAACAAGTAAAATTACACATTTCATTTTCAAGACAATATTACACACTTTTTAACACAAAATCTGTAAAAATTGACAGCTGTTTTATTGAGATTAATTCAAGATATCAATAAACAACTTGTGTAATCAATGCTCTTCACAAGTTATCAATTTATCGCTTGGAGATTTCTAGCTTAGTTTCGCAAAATATTGAAGAAGAAAGTATTTCAAAAATATTTGGAGTTTGATGTAACTAAGCGATGTTTCAATGCATTCTAATTGCAATGGCGCACTGCAAGTGTTAATAAATGACAAGAAGAGTGCTAGGCGTCATCTAACCTAAGGCACTCTCCAGGATCCCTTCGAAAGATTGGCTGCGCTATGGGTCTGATTAGATTAGATTAGATTAGATTAGATTAGATTAGATTAGATTAGATTAGATAGACATGACATAATACCACTTGTTGTTTCGGCGATGTTTTCATAAAATCATTCAAAATTGTTTAATTCAACTTCTGGTTAGATAAATGAGGGCAGAACACATTGTTGTGGCAAAATATTAATAAACCAACGGATGGTGCTGAAAAACATTCAAAATTCGAGCTTTACTGTAAAGCCATGAAAAATATGGTGGAACAGTCAACGGAATCTTGGGATAAGATTTTAAGGTATTTATTTGTCCTTTTACAAACACTTTTGTTGTTTTAGATTATGAAAAATTATTATTTTTTGGTATTTCTTTGGATCTGAATCATCTTTGTCAGTAATTTCAGTGATAAAAAAATAATATTAACTCAAAGACCCATTTTCATATAAACCTATTAACTCAGAACCGAAAGAAAAACTTAACAATGTTGATTATGTGAAATTACATGCTGAATGATGTACATTTACAATTTTATAAGGGTAATGTTAACGATTACCGTCAGTGGGGGTGACATTGGGTCTGGGGGGTGAGATTGGGTCAAAGTGATTTTTGACTGATTTTACAATTTCTCAGGTTCTTCTCAATGAAAATGAATTCTGTTGAAAGGGTTGTGTAGGGGACATCTTAAGATGACTTCGCTGAAAAAATCTCGTTCCTAGAACAAATCCTGCTATTTTGGCAGCTGTCTAAAGTTGGGGTACGTTTTTGGCCAAAAATTACCTCTCGAAAAATCATTTTTCTAATATTTTTGTTAGAATTGCTCGAAAACTACCCAAATGTTTGAAAATCTCCACTTCAAACATTGTAGCGTGTCAACCCGATTCCCTCGAACAAGAAACACTGTTGGATGACTTGTTTTTACCATATCGTTGTATTTGAGCATCATTTTAGTTTCATTTGACCCAATGTCACCCCCTCTAAGGGGTGAGATTGGGTCAATTTTCAAACAATAGGCATTTAAGGTAGTGTTCATCAAAATCAACCATATTTTGGGAAAATGTTAGTAAACTATCTAAGAACAAATGTACGTTGAAAGATTTTCGATGTTATTTAAATTGTTTTTGTTATTAAGAAAATACGAGAGGTGTATCGTTTTTTGACCCATAGTCACCCCCACTGACGGTACACAAAATCTTTTCCAATTCCCAGATGTAAAGTTACCAAAGATTAATTTTAGATTGTTGATAATTTGATGTTTATTTTTCTTTCTTTTTATTGTAATTTTACCTGAATTAATGTGTAAAAAATTAAGTTAATCACACAGAAAAAAATGGTGGTAATATTCACCAGGAAATGGTGACAGATTTGTGTAAAAAAAAAAAATGTGTAATATTACATCAGGAATTGTTGAATATTTATCAGTTTTATGATGAATATTCATCAGGGTCAAATTTTTACATAATTTTTATGTAATATTACTCAAAAAAGAGGTAATATTCAACCTACCAAATTATCAACCTTCAAAAATACAACATTTTTTTCTGTGTACACAGCTAAAAAAGTAGTAATCCAGCTGCGTGTAAAAGACCTGGGTGTAAAATAAATATTGCATTATTTTATGCAATTTTATGTGATTTTACATCTTGAAATATGTAGCCCATCAGTACGGGAAACCTACTTGACCGAAATGTCAAGCTCACATATGCATTTATCCATGCAGCTTTACATCGGTCTGATGGCCGAGTGGGCTAAGGCACCAGTCCTTACTGTTGGTGCTGGGTTTAAATCCCGTCGGTTGCAACTTTTTTTTGTGTGTTGCAAAAAATGTACATGCAGTGTGTAATATTAAGTGTTTATTTTGACGAAGGTGATGTGCATGCTTTTGCATGCGATTTTACCATCGGATTTTTTGCTGTGTAGCAAATGATGATTTAAGACACTGAATCAGGATCTTTTATGTAAATACAATGTTTAATTTTGCCTCTAAAAATGTTTAAATTTACCACTTTACCGTTGTAATGCCACCATTTCGATCTAAATTGATAACATGTAACTCATAAAATAAGTTATGCTAAACCTTTCAATTCTACACATTTTTTGCTGTGTGATGCAACTTTCTATGTGTGTATGATTTTTGATTCACAGGATGTGAGCCTTTATAGAGATTGAGAAATTTTCAGTTCTATAGTTATGTTACCCGAACAGCAAGGATGATAACGATAACGATAATGGTTATCGTTATCGTCGGGACGATAGCCGATGATGGACGATAATTCATTTTTAAAGTCTTTCTCAAATCGATTAATTCAACCATATGATGTTAAATTTTCAATGCTTTCACTAAGAATATGAGTCATTTCAGGTCAATTTAGTACACTTTTGGATTCGACCTTCACTAATTTGGACCAAACTTGGAGGGAACGTTCATCTATCGATTGTTACCAAAAATCCCAAATTTGCTGCTGATTGGACCATCCCTCAATTTTTGGCACCGCCCTCTTTTTTGACGATTTTTAAAAAAAAATAATTTTCTTTTAAACATAACTTTGCAACTATTTGAGCAAAATACTTTCTACAGGTTGCATTGTATGGAGAATTGTCCAAGGGATTCGATAAAAATACAATTTTAACCTTTAAATGCCCACTAATATTATATTTAAACGTTTTTAAGTATTGAAAATCAGTTTTGACCAATTCATTATGTTTTTATTTGATTTATTTTATCACCATTGTGTTCCCCAGACAATTTTACATAATAATCAATGTAGGTCTCAAACTAAAATAAACTATTGGCGAGATAATGTGGTTTTACTGCACTCTTTCCTATGAATTCAAATCCGAAATAAGTTTCTCACATATAAAAACTGAGCTATGCGGGATTCATCCCTTTTTGTTGAAAAGTACACCATGTACTTCCAAGTGCTGCGCAAAATCATACTTTTTTTTTCAGTAAAATGGCTGTATCTCGCCAATAGTTCATTTTAGTTTGAGGTCTACATTGATTATTATGTAAAATTGTCCGGGGAACACGATGGTGATAAAATAAATCAAATAAAAATATAAGGAATAGGTCAAAACTGAATGTTAATACTTAAAACTTTAAAATATAATATTTGTGAGCATTTAAGGGTTAAATTCTTTTATCAAATTCCTTGGACAATTTTCTATAAAATGCAACCTGTAGAAAGTCTTTTGCTCAAGTATTTGCAAAGTTATGATTAAAAGAAAAAATGTTTACAAAATATCGTATTTTTTCCGAAAATATTTAAATTGTCACAGTTTGCCATATAGGTTTCTAGCGAAGTGATTTTTTATGTTTTTTTTCACTCCATTAAATATTTTTTTAAATTATTTTTTTTTTTAGAAAATACCGTATTTTGAAAAAATGCTCAAATTTTCAAAATTTGCAATATGGGTATCAAACCAAGCGAGATTATGTATGCTTTTTCAAATTATTTGAGTTTTTTTTAAATACTGAAATTTTCAGAAATTTCCGTATTTTTTTCGAAAATACTAAAATTTTCAAAATTTGCAATATGGGTATGCTTTTTCAGTTTATTAGAGTTATTTTTCGAAAATAATAAAATTTTCACAAAATACCGTATTTTTTCGAAAGTTAAGAGATTCTCAATTAGATGTTAAGTGATTTTATGATTTATGAAGATTAATAATAATACATATTTAATTCCACTCACCTGAACGTATTTCCCTGCTGGATGGGGCACTGCGTCACAAACGGCACACCGTCGTAGTACTGCGTTCCCTTCTGCCACAGTCCGTGCCAATGGATCGTCAACTCCATACCCTCCATGTGGTTCTCCACATCAATGACCACCTTATCGTTCTCGCACACCTGAATACTCGGCCCAGGGATCATCCGGTTCGCCGTCAGAATACCTCGCTCAACTCCATCGGCCAGCACGCACTGGCAGTGACTCCACACGGTGTTGGTCGCGTTCGGGGTGCACACCTGGCAGGCACTGCGAAGAAGAAGGAAGAGGGTCAGTTTTGGATCTGTTGGATTTTGGAAGTTCAACTTACGCTCCCAGCACGGTGTAGTACTCGACGGTGAAGTGGTAGTAGCAGATCCTCGGCGGTTCTCCCTCGCGGCAAGCGCGGGCACACTCGTCCGGGGCGGACAGGCTGGGATTGCGGCGCAGTTCGGCGGTCGCGCTGGTGCTAAAGTCCAAATGACGGAACGGAGACCGGGGGTTCGGGTTGGCGATCGAGGGGAACCCGCTGGCCAGCAGGGGACTGCTGCTGCTGGGTCGTGACCCTGAGGTCAGTGGAAGGGCCGACGGGCCGGTCTTGCCGAAGGACGGGTGCGTCTGGACGAGACCGTGCGTGGCCTGGAAGTAGTTCTTGGCGGCGGGCAGGGAGTCGGAGATGTGCGAGTTCCACCAGGACGAGGCGGGCGTCTGGTCGGCGGAGATTTTGTCTTCTGTGGAGCGGGGGGAGAGAATGGAGAAGGAGATTAGGACTGGATGGTCATGTGAACTTAAATTAGCATAATGATTCAGCTAGAGGTAAGAGAGTGCCATGTTCTCGCAGTGATAACAGGGTTGGTGCTAATTAGACGGTGTGGCCGGTGCTGCTGCTCTGTACGGAGGCTGTAATCAAGAGGGGACCTGTTGACCGAACTCAGCTCGACTCGATTGGAAAACGCCTTCAGGAAATGTGAGTGCTTAGTCATTGGACTCGAACCATTCAAATTGGTCCAGTTGAGATCACGTTGAGCTATGTGTAAGTGGAGACTGGGGGGTCTAATTGTGGACCGACCCCCCACCCCAACTCCATTTTACAAGCTATTACGGCATTCGTTGCCGGCACAGGTCGTAGGACGTGTCATGGGAACGTTATTGGAGCATGGGAACCATTGGAAGGGTGATATCCAAGTTTTACTATAAAAATGTTCAACACAGCTTTTACAAAGCGGTGCATATCGCCCTTAACTTCCCAATAGAGGAACCTCTGTTCGTTTCCCAGGCAACCCCGCCCAAGGTAACCCAGCATGCAAAGCAGGTGTTGGTCTGAACTGCTATTGGATGTCGAAGCTCTCCAAAAGTAGAGTTTGCTGTTGTTGTTGTTTTTGCAACCTTTCGCAAGCTGCAGCAACGAGCTATTGATCAGCCCTCAACTCTGTGTGAAATCCAAACCTGGAGCGTTACGATGATGCTGACGGTTAGCTTCCCAAACTAGGAAGGGTGAATCCCAAGGGAGCATCCATATATCACGTAGACTCGTACCGACAACCAGCTCTTTTTTTGGTCTACAGACAAAGACAAGAGTCAGCAAAAGTCAGCAAATACTATCAACGTAATTTATAGATGTCCCCCCCCCTCCTCTACTGGTGCATATGCAAGAGAGGAATTACAACTTGCACTTGCATTTGGTTGCAAAAGCCAGCAGAAGAATCATCGGATTTGTTCGAGTGCTCGAATATGCAAAACGTTCCTGAAGGTGACGTACAGTGAACCCCCACTTCCCCTCCCTCCCCTTGCTGAACCACGTGGTCGCTGCTTGCACGTTACCTTATTGCACATGCAAATAGCAAATCCGAGCTCTTTTCGCAATTGATTACGGTTCCCACGTATGGTTATTTATAGTAGCAACAGCAGCGCCATGCCGGAGTCGACTGCACACTGCACTGCCTTGTAGACTATGGGAAGAACGAGGTCTTCTCGCGTGTTTTGCCGGGTGCACCCTTTGTGGAGAGTGTGGGGTCAGCTGGATTAAGGTGAAACGGGACGCCAGTTTTGGGACAACTTCTGTTCAACTTAAATCAAGCTCTACAGATTGCTTGCTATCTCTATATTTAGCGTCTGCATAAGAAAGAACTAATTGAAAGTGCTTCCAAAAACTTGAGTCGAGTTGTCAATATGGCGCTGCCTTCCCGTATCACCTATCAACTTCATACAAATTTTGGAGAAAACCCATTCGAAGCTTCCAAAAAAGTTTCTTTCGCTCGAAATAAGAATGATTTTGTTTTTAAGGCTTGTATTATTTGGAAAAGATTTTTAGATCAGTTATGACAAACAAATATGAAAAATTAATAAAAACAATGGTCAAAATTACCATGAAAAATATTTTTGCAAACAATAAATTTTAAGCTTTTTTTAAAATGTTTTGAAACTCTGTAAAAAAAAATCGAAGTGATGAGAAAATTTTACAAAATTTAAAAATTTGACTCAACATCTCAACTGAGTACACTTTTGGACTCGACCTTCACCGATTTGGACCAAGCTTGGAGGGAACGTTCATCTATTGATAGTTAACAGAAATCCCAAGTTTGGTGCTGATTGGACCATCCCTCTTTCTTTTTGCACCGCCCTCTTTTTTGACGATTTTCTAAAAAACTTTTTTTTTTCAAAAGACTTTCTACAGGTTGTATTTTATAGAAAATTGTGCAAGGAATTCGATAAAAATAAAACTTTAACCGTTAAATGCCCACTTAAATTATATTATTTTATTATTATTTAATTTGATTTATTTTATCACCATCGTGTTCTCCGGGCAATTTTACATAATAATCAATTTAGACCTCAAACTAAAATGAACTTTTGGCGAGATACAGCGATTTTACTGAAAAAAGACTGATTTTGCGCTGCACTCTATCCTACAAATTCAAATCCGAGATAAATTTCTCACATATAAAAACCGAACTATGGGGGATTCATCCCTTTTTGTTGAAATGTACACCATGTGCTTCCGAGTGCTGCGCAAAATCAAACTTTTTTCATTAAAATCGCTGTATCTTGCCAATAGTTCATATTATGTAAAATTGTCCGGGAAGCACGATGGTGATAAAGTAAAACAAATAAAAATATAAGGAATATGTCAAAACTGAATTTTAATACTTAAATCGTTAAAATATAATATTAGTGGGCATTTCAGGGTTAAAATTTTATCTTTATCGAATTCTTTGCACAATTTTCTATGAAATGCAACCTTGAGACGGGCGATTTAAAAAATCGCCAAAAATCAATTTTTCAACCAATTTTTGATCTTTAAAAAGCATTGGAAAGAAGAATTCTTAAAATTTTAGAAAATTTATGGGTTGAATGTTTAACTTGTTTTATGTGACTTTGCCAATGTTTTAAAAAATGTATTTTTTTAGGGGACAACTTTGGCAGTGTTTTTTTACTAACATTTCCTATATTTTAAGTAATAAGAAGTATGCAGTAATTTTGTAGTGTCCCAAACTATGCCTCTACGCAATATTTTACAATTTAAATAAAAATGGTGCCATTTTATAGCAGAAAATGTGAAAAACAAACAAAAAATTGAAAAAGTGACTGTAAAAACATGAAAAAATTAGATAGGCAAAATGTAATGATAGGAGGTGGTAGAATAGGCCAAATACTACCGAAAACAAACGTAAACTTAACAAGATAAATGCAAATTAAAATACTAAAAAGGACGGACGTGTTACACCCCATACAAAATTTTTAAAATTTGTTTGGGGGGAGGAGGGAGTCTAAAAATCCGATTTTTTGCGTTACGTAACAAAAGAACGCTCCCTTAGACCAATATCTTCATTACTTCAATTATTTTATTTTCAAATTTTTGGCAGTAGCAAAATTGTAATAATGTGATAATTTTTGCTTAAATGGGATTGAATTTTTTTTGTATATTTCATAACTGGGAATTTTAGACCATTTTAAATTGAACTAGCGTAAATTAAAAAGAAAAACACTTTTTTTTTAAAACAAGAAAATAAATTTGTTAACAAATCATCGACCACAATAACAGATCAAATTGAATTATTTTTTTTTTAATCTACACAAAAAAAAATTCACGAGTTTGGCAGCATTTTGTACTTGAACGTAAAAATGGCGAATTCTGGAAAATCAACTTTTACTAAGATTTGCCAATTTTTGCTGCCAAGCGCACAATTTTTATAATTTTGGCAAAAAATCTGAGCCATTTGTTTATAAAATATCACCTTTTAAAATTATTTCTGAAATTCTGTTCGTCTATTTCCAATCTAAAAACAAAGGCATTCAGTCTGATGAAAGTATGCTGGAAAGTCATTTTTGTCGATATTAAATATTGCAAACATCTGATATATATATTCAAATGATTTAAGCGGCTAGCTCAACTGTGTTGTGTTCATTGCAGAGAGGATTCTGTAAAATAATCACATTTCACAGAATCTATTTAAGAGGAAGGATGCGACATACCGTACTAAACGTACTGCTAGAAAAAAGTGTAATTTTTCCTCTGAAAATGTGTAATTTTACAACTTTTTTGGTGTAATGTCCCTTTTTCAGTCTAGATCGAGGTAAAATCACATCGTAAAAGTGGTAATATTTAACCTTCCCAAATTAAACCTTTCATTATAGATATTTTTTTCAATAATCAATAATGAATTTGGCAAAATATCAAAACAAAATTAGCATTTGTTTTTTTGAAAATGCTTTTTGATATAATCTTACAGCAGAAATCACCTTTGCATAACAACTCAATAAAAAATAATAATATCAACATATATTTTTTAAATGATCAAAGTGTTGATCGTTACACCCCACTGCACCCTCCGTCTCCAAGTCATGTTCCAAACCTCGCATTTGTCTGTGCCAAGAACTTGAACACGGCAGTGTGAGCGAACACTCTCGTACTCTACCCTGTGAGCAATCGCCGGTGATGCCTTCACCACTCAGCGTCGCGTCACATCAACTCATGCTCTCACTCACTCACTCGGGCTGCAATTTTGCAAAATTGAATTCATGTGAGAATTTTGCATCACCCACACAATGCACTTTTGGAGCGTTTGAATTGGATTGGATTGGAATTGGGAGAACTTTGTATGGCGGAACCATTTCGGAAATGACTCATGGAAGTGCATTTCAACAGGTGGCTCGCTTAGAATTGGGAAGCCTTTCACAGATAATTTATGAGGACAACTGCCCAGGATGAATCTTATCTGGTTGGCTCGATCTCCATCGATCATGATACATGCCGGCGCCCACGTCTCGGACCAGGTGGACAAAAACAATGACTCTGTGTCAGGCCGGATTTGATTTATCGTTTCAATTTCTTCCAATACGGACTTCATCTAGATTAGCGCGCGAGTAGAATAGAAGCAAAAACTGCCATACACGAGCTTTATTTACCCAGAGAACTTAACTCATGCTCGGTCAGCCGGCTTAGTCATAGCTGCTACTAATCCGCGCTCGCGCACTCGTGATCATTTGTACTTATGGTGAAGGTCTACCAGGTCTCAGCAGAGACGGTTCATTCCCGGAGGGGACTTGCAAAGGCGTTGCCGCCACCCGCCCGAACCGTTTAGGGACTGATGATTGGTTGTAATAATTGTTATTGCATTTTATAAAAGGTATTTCGTCGTAATAAATTAATAGTGGTAGCAGCACCAGTACTAGAAAAAAAAACTACAGATCCAAACAGTAGGGCCGGCTTTTGAAGTTTGGAGTTTGATTGATGGAATCGCCTCTGGGGTGGTGAAGTCGTGAGAACGAATTACGAGCGCCGGTTCTAAGAGTTGAGAGTATGGGAAATATAAATATGTGCTGTTCTACAACGATCAGCTTTTTCCGATCAGCAGTATGTTATTACTTCATTAGAATCGGGCTTCACTTCCTTATGCGTGCCTGCCGGAAAATTTGCATACTTTGTCTTGTGAAATTAGCTTTATTAGATTGAAAGGGATATGCAAAGGTAGCAGTTAATCATTGACATTATCCTTACATAAATTTGCATTTTTTTTCATTCCCCAGAAATGTTTATTATTGTTAATTTACCAACAAGGTAAATAGTATGATATCACTTTGTATGAGAATAATTTAATTCTTAGAGATTTTCTTTACTTTTCATACCTTGAAATCTTGAAATCTTGAAATCTTGAAATCTTCAAATCTTGAAATCTTGAAATCTTCAATCTTCAAATCTTCAAATCTTCAAATCTTCAAATCTTCAAATCTTCAAATCTTCAAATCTTCAAATCTTCAAATCTTCAAATCTTCAAATCTTCAAATCTTCAAATCTTCAAATCTTCAAATCTTCAAATCTTCAAATCTTCAAATCTTCAAATCTTCAAATCTTCAAATCTTCAAATCTTCAAATCTTCAAATCTTCAAATCTTCAAATCTTCAAATCTTCAAATCTTCAAATCTTCAAATCTTCAAATCTTCAAATCTTCAAATCTTCAAATCTTCAAATCTTCAAATCTTCAAATCTTCAAATCTTCAAATCTTCAAATCTTCAAATCTTCAAATCTTCAAATCTTCAAATCTTCAAATCTTCAAATCTTCAAATCTTCAAATCTTCAAATCTTCAAATCTTCAAATCTTCAAATCTTCAAATCTTCAAATCTTCAAATCTTCAAATCTTCAAATCTTCAAATCTTCAAATCTTCAAATCTTCAAATCTTCAAATCTTCAAATCTTCAAATCTTCAAATCTTGAAATCTTGAAATCTTGAAATCTTGAAATCTTGAAATCTTGAAATCTTGAAATCTTGAAATCTTGAAATCTTGAAATCTTGAAATCTTGAAATCTTGAAATCTTGAAATCTTGAAATCTTGAAATCTTGAAATCTTGAAATCTTGAAATCTTGAAATCTTGAAATCTTGAAATCTTGAAATCTTGAAATCTTGAAATCTTGAAATCTTGAAATCTTGAAATCTTGAAATCTTGAAATCTCAAAATCGTCATTTTTTCAAAATCTTAAAAAAAGGTGGAAAAACTACGAAAAAAAGTTTTGAAAAAGTTGGTCGTCATCGATCATGGCCATTCATGGGCACCCGCGACAGACACGGACGACGAAACGAAGAAAAACGCAAAAAGTAACTTTTTCAAAACTTTTTTTCGTAAAATCGCGATAACTCGTGATGTTTATTAGCAAACCCCTTATGTCTATAAATCAAATTTTTTGTAATTGTCTGCTCTACAACTTGGTAGAACATTGTTACACTCTAAAAAATAACCCTGCAAAGTTAGAAAAAACGCGAAATTTTAAAATGAAAAATTTTGTTCTAAATGAAAAAATGACCCTTCTGAGTCAATGTAGATTCGAAAAGTACATTAAATTTCCCATAAAATAACATGTTCCAAAAATTTTTACAGTCAAGTAACGGAAAATGGGAGAATTTTTAAAACTTGTTTAGTGTTTTTTTTCGATGAAAAATACTTTTTTTCGGAATTCTGAGTACGCCATCAAATCGGGCGTCTAATTTTACATAAAAGTCCCTTTGACACCAAATTTCTATCTCATCACCGAAAAACACCTCTTTTTTCGCATGTTCAAAAATGGAAGGGGTCGTCACGATATATCAAAAAACGGACCTCGGATTCGTGATCAGGGACAAAAGTTACCCCTTAGGACAAAGTTTCACGCAAATCGAAGAGGGGTCGGGGCAACTTTTCCCGATTTCGTGTGAGTTGGTAGAGAATTACCCATATAAAAAAATGAAGTTCTGTAAAAAGTGTTCTGATCTACAAATATGAATAATATTTTTTTGCAATTCCGTCGTGAAACTACTTACTTTTCCTGTCAATCTTGAACGACGAAATAGCCTACTTTTCTGTACCAAAAATAACAGAATCTAATAGCAAAACTTTTCAAAATAAATGCTGAAAAGTTCTACTTTTCAGCACTCAAATGGGTGCTGAAAAGTTGAACTTTTTAGACTTGTTTCGAAAAGTAACACTTTTCAACATTTTTTTTTTTTGATTTAAACGATTTACTGACAAAATACATGAAAATTTGACATAAAATTTCACTCAGTGTGTGTTTTTTGGAATTGCAAAAAATGTTGTATGGAACTCACACACTCACAACATATGCAAATCTTTAAACATTTTGATAAGAAAAAGTCTGAAACAGAACATTTTTTTGTTTTATATTTTTGATAAATATCAAGTTGTTTTTTTTTGTGAGTGTTTTCCATTTTTCAAAAATTAATTGTTCTAAAAATGTTGCTGGGGTTTTGTTTTATTCTTCCATATTTATAGTTTTTTTTTATTATTTTTTTATTCTAATGCTGAATTGAGGCATTATAAATAAAACAATCGAATAGTAACACTTTTCAAAATAAATGCTGGAAAATTCTACTTTTCAGCACTTAAATAAATGCTGAAAAGTTGAACTTTTGTGCGACTCTTGCAGAAAAATCTTTTTTTGCAACTTGTTGCATAAACTACTATTTTTAAACAATTGCTGAAAAGTTCAACTTTTCAGCATCCAGTTCAGTGCTGAAAAGTAGAACTTTTCAGCATTTATTTTGAAAAGGGTTTTTTATTCGATTTTGTCATTTTTGGTACAGAAAAGTAGGCTTTTTTATCGTTCAAGAATGACAGGAAAAGTAAGTAGTTTCACGACCGAATTGCAAAAAAGTATTTTTTGCAATTCCGTCGTGAAACTAAATACTTTTCCTGTCATTCTTGAACGACGAAACAGTCTACTTTTCTGTACCAAAAATAACAAAATCGAATAGTAACCCTTTTCAAAACAAATGCTGAAAAGTTCTACTTTTCAGCACTGAAATGGATGCTGAAAAGTTGAACTTTTCAGCACTTGTTTCGAAAAGTAACACTTTTCAACATTTTTTGATTTAAACGATTTATTGACAAAAAACATGGAAATTTGACTTATAATTCTGTCAATGGGTGTTTTTCGAAATTGCAAAAACGTTGTATGGAACTCGTTGCAAAACTTGATTTTTCATCACTCGTCGTATTTATCTAACTCGGTGAACCTCGTTAGATAAATGTACGACTCGTGCTGAAAAAATCCTCTTTTTGCAACTTGTTGCATAAACTACTATTTTATTTATGTGTTCTTGTTTCTGTGATAAAAATGTTAGTTTTAATTTTATCTAGTTATTAATTCTTGATCGGGTGGATATTTAATAGTTTTCACATTTTTTTCAACGCGAGCAGTTTCTGACACAGTTTCGAAAAAATACTATTATGTCGGAAGTGACCATAGTCAGGAATTTTTCAATGTTGAGTCTCATTTGATTTTGTTATTTATTTGGTTTTCATCATAACAAGAATACTGTCCTCACACAAAAAATCTACTCTCATAGGATAATAAATCGCCAAATAGCTTCCTCCCTCATGCAAATAAAATTGGTGTGGAAAAATGCCCCGAGAGGAAACAAGAAATTTCCGATAGAAGCAGACAAATAGCAGCAAAAAAAAAAAAAACGGGTAGATTCATCTGTTGCCAGTTCTCGCCCAATATTTTCCGCACATAAATATCGACACGCTCGATACGGCGACAAATGAAATATGCTCACAGTCTGAAATGCAGAGTTGGAGGTCGGTTCGAAGTGAGTTTATTTTTCAATTTTGAAATTTAATATTTTTTTATATTTATATTTGATTTGAATTTAATAAACTTTTTTTTAAATTATATTTTTAAGAGAAGCACTTTTCAAAAACTGACCCAGAATGCATTTTCGTTTCAATTTTTTATGCAGCACATTCAACCGCTTATCGCCAAATATGAGCAATGTCTAAGCTCCCTGATTGCCACTTTCCAATGGAGAGCTTTTATTTTGCATTTATTTCCCCACTTCTCTATGATAGAGTTCTGATGGTGCCTGATAGTGTGTGTTGAGCGAGAGCTTTCATCATATTTGCAAATCAACCCCGAGGAAGCTGGGCACTTTCATATTTTGGCACAGTTGTTAGCATAATAAATTCGTGCTTCGTGTGCTTTTCCCCGGAATCGGATTTGCGTTCGAATTGTTCGAAATCAGTTTTAACTCAACGAAAAGTGCATTCTTATTTCCTAGAATCAATTTGCCGGCTGCAAACTTAATGGGGGTGGGGGCGTGTGCAACCGTTCCAAGCTGCTTTTTATCGGCGTGAAGTTGAATGTCATGGCCGGAATTTAAGCACCTTTTGTAGAACTGTTGTTGCACTTTGGCGTGTCGTGTGAGGTACGTGGGAAAATCGGATTTATTGCGAGCGGTTGAGTATGATAAATTACGGGATTAGTGCACATTTCAAGGGTGACTGTTTGGGTGTTGCAATGGGGGTTTTGTAAGGGTTGATTCCTTTTTTATACAATTTTTCAGGCTGAGATCAACTGTATCAGCATAAAACAAGTATGATGCAAGCTATACTTTCCCATAATTTCGCTGCCGGCCAGAGGGTATTTGAATATAAAACAAACACCTTAATAGTAATATCAACAGAATTATTGAAACAATTAGAACGATGGTCAACATCAAAATTAATTGGGTAGAAATTGAAGAAAATCTGCAAATTCAATAACCCTTCTCGACCACTGCAAGTTGATTGGTGTTTTTCATTTATTATTAACAAAAAAGTTTCCCCTTTCGTAATATATCTGTGCCATATCTGTTGCGGAATAAAAAATGCAAGCCCTTCAGTTTATAAATACAATTACCCTCGCTGATCTGTGGTGGGCAGCTTGATTGAAACTGCATAATTGGCAATAATTTAATCAAAAGGTAAAACGGTCCGAATTGAATTCGGCGGAAAAAAGTAATCGTTTGAAGTGCTATCAATTGGATTTCGTTTGTGGATGATTAATTTAATTTTGAGTAATAAATTCGTGTGCTGATGGATTTTGTTGATCTTTTTCATCATAATTTTGACATTTTTTCGAAATTGTTTTCATGAGCGATACGAAATCGGCCTTTTTATGAATTTTTTTTATATTTTTAATCTGGCTGAAACTTTTTGGTGCTTTCGGTATGCCCAAAGAAGTTTTGTCCATACAAAATACAAATGTGTCCATGATGTATGAAAATTCAAAAATCTGTATCTATTGAAGAATTTTTTTATCGATTTGGTGTCTTCGGCAAAGTTGTAGGTTTGGATAAGGACTACACTGAAAATAAATGATACACGGTAAAAAAATTATTTAACATTGTGCTACTAAAACTTGATTTGCAAAAAAAACATTTTTAATTTTTTTTATATGTTTTAGGGAACATAAAACGTCAACTTTTCAGAAATTTACAGGTTGTGCAAAAAATCTTTAACCGAGTCATATTTTTTCAATCAATACTGATTTTTTGAAAAAATCGAAAGATTGGTCGAAAAAAAATTTCAACTTCATTTTTCGATGTAAAATGAAATTTACAATCAAAAATTACTTTAGTGCACCGTTTTCAAGTTAAGGTTTAGATAACTTTTTTGAAAATAGCAGCAGTTTTTATGTTTTTTTTTAACATGATTGCACAATTTGCCCACTTTTGAGAAAAATATTTTTGACAGGCTGAAATTTTTTTTTTATATTTTGCTTTTTTGAACTTTGTTGATACGACCTTTAACTGCTAAGATTTAAAAAGGGTTTAAGGTTTAAAAACAGAAAAATTGATGTTTTCTAAGTCTCACCCAAATAACCCACCATTTTCTAACGTCGATATCTCAGCAACTAATGGCCCGATCTTTTCGAAAACAATAATTTTTAAATGAAGATTAACATTTCAAAAGGGTTAAACATTTAATAAAAAGCCGACCTATCGCAAAATAAAAAAAATGTTTTTTTTTTTTGCAAATCAAGTTATAGTGACAAAAAGATAAATTCAAGATCATTTTTTTTACCGTGTATCGGTTTTTCAGTGTAGCCCTTATCCAAACCTACAACTTTGCCGAAGACACCAAATCGATCAAAAAATTCCTTCAGAAATACACCAAAGTTTCTAATGAAAGGTTTGAAGCATCATCTCGATACAATAATTTCTAATTAAAATATGTCGATTTATTGACTGCTGCCAACTAGTAGTGAAGTTGTGCAATATACAAACAAACATACGATATTTGTAGTACCCATCTGGAAATTATGATAAAGAATTTCGATGCTTCAAACCTTTCTTTAGAAAAAAATAATAACTATGGAAAGAAATAAATAAATCATTCAACAATCATGAAACTGATAAAGCTGTGGTGAATTCAAAGCTACCGTGGTGAATTTCACATCATTTAAATTGACCAACATAATTGTTTGTTGAATTTCTTGGAGAAATTGCATCTGTGGATGTTGCTGTGTTGATTGTCAGATTTAATTTTCATAGCACAGATAAACAGACGTAGCTTTCCTATTGAATTAGTTCCGTTTCAGATCTTGTATAAATTCAGATTCATACCAATAATTTTAAAATTAATATTTTTAAATGATGGCTTTAATTACATTACATTCAAAGAGAGTTAATATCAGATTAAATCTCCACCACCAGATTGCCAACTAACTCCACAGCTAAGAAAAGCCGGTTCCGCCCGCTTGGTGGCGCTTAATGATAGGAAATTGATTTAATTGGTTTGACTTTTTATTTGAACAGCTCCACGGCGGCGTTTTAAAACACAAACACACTCACACATGTGTGTGTAATTGGATGAAAATATAAACACCACATTTGTTTCGGTTTCACTTTGATCGGAATCGGAGAGAGAGAGCTTAGGAGAGCAATTAGTTGGCTATTTCAGGAAATGGAATGTGTGAAGATTGTGATACACTTGAGTGGATTGATTGTTGAAGGTGGCGGACATTAATCAACTTTTTTTGTTTTGGGAAGGGGGAAGCAATCGAGAGGCTATCAAATTCAATCAAGATAACCTTTCATGAGTAATGAACGAGATGGCTATCATTTTTTTGTTGGTGTTTCGTAAGGCTGCTGAAGGGGATGTTTTGAGATGCGAAAAGTTGCTTTTGTTATTTTTTTATTCACCACATCCAACAAAATTCACCACCGCACGTTTGACAGCTCAAATTTGAGCTACTCTCAACTAGATGGCGTCCTTATGCAACTCCCGTGACAATTCCCTCACTTTGCATTCGACAAGCGCGCTTCCTGGTGATGTCGGAAAGCTTTCACATTTTTCCCACACGTAAACATTGAATGACTGACACACGAGTGCTGTGTGGTGAATTTATGCTCGCGCGGTAATAATTATGCAATTGACATTCGCGACAGATCTGCTCTAGTTGCAGCAATGAAATGCATCATCGTTTTGCATTTCGCGTGCAATCGTCCCGAGAGTGCCGGTGGCGAATGTGGTTTTGATGAAATGTTGTCAGAGGAAAAGTGTTGAATTTTGTTGTAATTTTATTTTTTTTTAATTTTGGGCAGCTCAATCAGCAATCAATCAGTTGCATCACTGACAAACATACGTATTTGAGCGTGATTCCGAATTCAAGCAACTTTCAATCGCGTGTCACTAAGCTGTAGTGAGTGCATAGTTGCAGTGGTGAGTTTTTAATCATTCAAATTGTCTGTATTTATACTGTCAAATTACTGTGGTGAGTTCAAAGCTAACGTGTTGAATTAAAAAAATCATTCAAGTCGATTTTTAAAATCGAACAAGAAAGGTCCCTTTCGCCCCATTAGCTGGCCTCCAAGTTGTTCCATACATATTTATTAATATGCATCTCGCAGATAAATCTTGGTCTTGTTTTCCCTCTCGTCGCTTGACTAATTAGCATAAAAACAGTCAACCATAATCGTCTGTTGCTGCAGCGCGCTGGTGTCGAGATTTTCCCGGTGAAAAATGAGTCGTTCCCTTGAGAGTTGAGGTACCTACCTACCGAAAGACAGTTGGGATTAATTTTTGCGAGCTTTTCCAAGCCACAGCCAGATAAGATCGTCCAGGCAGGTGCGCGAGAGGCAACAAACTCGAGTGACAGTCATGAGCACTTTAATGGTGGCAGTACTTTAGGATATTTTATTACAGAGAGTGTTTCACCTTAATGTGTCGCGTGCAACAGGTTCGGTTAGGGGGCACCTCCGGTTGGTCACGTGGGATCGTGGGAAAAGTGCAGGTTGATTGTGATTTTTAAAATTGAATGAAGAGGATATCTTTATGTCGAAAACATAAAAATTGCTGATTTTGATGTTTACTATCGCCATCTATTGGCGAACACTTGAAACTCTCGACTGTTTGAGAGTCGGGTAAACCAATTTTAAGCAACTGTCAAATTGTAGTGAATTCAAACATGTTTTCTGAAAATTTAAATCGAAAATGAAATGGTTGGTTGATTGATTTCAAATTATATCTCGTCTGTTGATCTTTGAACTACCTGTCAAACATGGACGTGGTGAATTAATAACGTCTGGGGTGAGTATAGACTTGATGTGATTTTGTTTCAAACTGTCACTTTAGCATTCCAAAGCAACTCGAACATTCAGCAAAAAAGCAATCACCATTGCATGAATTCCGTAGAATTACACATTTTCGCATTCTGACACTTCAATTTGCTTCCAGCCCTAGTCCGGTGTAATTTAACTGTCACCTGCCATATAAGGCTCGCATGTCATTTGCCACTCTGGGGGTGCTATTTTGCCACAGGGGCAGAATTATTCTAATCTCAAAATTGCACACATTCCGTTATGACGCTGTCAGTCTGAACGGAGAAAAGGGAGTGGACTATCAGTTTTTTTTGTTAAAGGGGAACCAATGTGGTTAATATTTTAATTACTTGTGGCTCTTGCAAATTAATTCAAAATCAGAAAATGCTGTTAAAAATTAAAAAAAAAATTATACAAATTCACCAATTTTCGCAATGATCTAAAATCGACTGTGACGTCTTTCCCTCTGTGCCATTGCATAACTTCCAGACACACTTAAATTCGAGATCATCCCTCTCGAAAAAAAAAACTCTTTAACCCAATTCGTGCCCATCGCTCTTCACTTTCCCTTCAATCAAAAGTGAGCCGGCAGTGTTGCCAACCTGCAGCAACACAAAAAAAACTAGAGCTCACGTGCGAGGTTAAAGTGGCACCAGGTCAGTAGAGGAAAGCTTCTCATTACACCACACCGCATGCCTCCTCTTTTTACCACCTCGCGGGTGAGAGTGCATTAAATACATGACATGACGACGACGCGGAAGAAAAAGTGCTGCAAATCATCTCGCTTTGGCGCCAATTACGGGCGATCCATCATCGGGGGTTTTTTTCGTACCTTCAAAAGTGGCAAAAATGATCGAATGGGGGTTGGAAGGAACGTTTTGGAAGGGCTTAACAAAGGTTGTCGTAACACGTCATCTGTCAAGAGAGCTGTCACTTTGACAGTTCGTCGTTAAATCGCAATATTTTTAATTGGAATTAGGAATAAGCCCTTTTCAAATGTTGAACCAACCAAATTTCAACGAAGTCTCTTGAAAAAGAAGTATCTTGCATTAAGGGTCTCAAGGTTGAACATAAAAGCCGACTGAAGAGACCTCTGGTGGTCAAAATTTCACGACTGTGATGAAAATGTGGAGTGAAATTTGCCAATCATAAGTGGGGAATTTAAAGTGCTTTTTTTTCGCTCGACCACCGGTTGGCAAACCCTATCATAATCTCGCGAGATGAGGGTATCTTATAATTGAAACAAAGGGGAATCATAAAAAATTAAGGTGAAGTTAGCGATGGCAATCGATGCGAGCCGAGGGGTGTTAAAAACGGTCGAAGAGCACTTGAGCGCGGTTGTAAAGGTTTCGCGGTGAGAGTTTTATACACTTTGGTGCAAGTTGTTGGACCTAATTGAATTAATTACACCAAGCGAGCCGTGCTGGTTCGTGGTTTGTTTTGCATAACTGAGCGTGCACTCAGTGATGAGGTTGGGTGAGTTGGCAAGTTTTTGAAAAATTTCGCTTTGAAACGAAATTTGGAATAAAATTATGAACAAATATCATCTATTTCAAGTAACTTTGTAATCTTAAAGATAGCAGCACTGATTATTTAAATAAATATGATCTTTTTGCATGACAAATAATACGTTTAAATTCACAATGATAGTTTGAAAAATATTTTTTAACAACTGGTTTACTGGCCACACTGCATCCATTTTGTTTTCAAAACGTTTTAATGGATTGTTTCGAACATTTTCCAATAAAATTCGACTGCAATTCAACTACATTTAAGCACAGACAAACACACGTAAATCATTGAAAAACTTAATCAAACAACTTAAACCAATTTCTGAACATCCAAAAAGACCGTTAAATTGTTCATTGTTAGCCTTTAAATGACGCATTTACGTCTGTTTGTCTGTGATTCAATTGTCAAACTACCGTCATAACCTCTCTTGACATTTTAGACGGTTTAGCTTACACAGAACAAATGCTAATCTTAGAACAATGTTTCTGAATTTTCAATGAAAACTTATAAAAATACCTATTTTTTTTAATTTGGTTGAAATGCTACAACAGTACAAGCATAATTTCAAATTTTGACATGATTTTTTGCATAAAAGTTTCCATTCACCCGACATCGCTCAATTTTTTTTTGAGTGAGTTTTTCTTATCTTATTGTTTTTTTTTTTTTTTGCAAGCAGTAACATAACCAAACTTCTTGGCAGCAAACGTCATAATAACAATTATTGGCGGATTTTTTCCCTCTTTTCCCAGGAAGGTGCTATGTCCTATCCCTCGCCTAGACCAGACCAAAATCCATGATAAAACTGACAGACCAAATCTGTCAGACCAAGACTGTCAGACCAAAGAGCAAAAAGTAAACAATCTTGTTTTTTTACATAGGTGCACACAAATCAAGAAAAGAAAATTTGAAAAAAAAAATTATTTTTCCAATTCAATGACTGGGTTTGGACTGCAAAATTGAATGTACGTCAGAAAATGATTAAACAGTGCAGCGTCCTGTATACCGACAATTAAATAAGCAGTTAAAAGCCTTATTCTTCCATTTTAATTTTAGATCGCGTTTTCGGTTTACACCTGAAAAATCTTAAAATTATTTATACGGATTTGTGATACCTCTCTTTCCATCATTCCCTTGTCTTTTCCTGGATCTCTTCCGGGAAAGATCCGGCAAAAATTTTGACGTTTGCGGGGAGAATCTTAAAAATGTAAACAAACCACTTTGTGCATCAGCCAATGAATGAGTGAATCGTCATTTTTGAGGTTTGGCCACACCAAGCCAGAATTGTCTTCTGCAAGCAGAACATAACTTTTCGGCACCCTCAGCAAACGTCAAATCAATACAAATTGCAGCCGGAGTAACATAACCAAACTTTTAGGCATCCTCAGCAAACGTCAATAATAATAGAACACCCGCCGTCGAGCAGTTTTTGACAGTTCACTCCATAAGAAATACAATGTAGACAAAAGCAAAAACTGCTCGACTGTGGGTGCTCCATTATTGCCGGATCTCTCCCGGAAGAGATCTGGCAGCAATTTTGTATGGTTTGACGTTTGCGGAGGGTGCCGATAAAAGATAAACAAATCACTTCGTGCATCAGCCAACATCATATGTGTGCGTCATCTTGCATTAGGTCAGTGCATCACTCCGTGCTACGACAACCAAAACAATAACATTAGATTGGTGAGCCGTGGCCAAGGCATATATATTAAATAAGGTAAGGCGGGTTTTCTAGCTGTCAAAAAAGTTAACGTGAAATAAAGGATTTTAAATAGACATTTTCAGAAAACTGAAAATTTGATCATTTTTTGAGCAATTTCCAACTGATTTATATGATTTTTTTTTTGGTTCGGTAAATTCGGAAAATTTTCTTTTAAAATCCGGTTTTCGTGCAAACTACTTTTTGACAGCTCGAAAACCCACTTTACCTTATCTCATCTACATTAGAGATCCTAAATAGGGAGACTGGTCGAAGTGAATTTGACGTACCCAAACAGACACGAGTTTGACGAATCCAAACGAGCATTTGCCTTTACACCCAGCAAAACTTATCAGTGTTGCCAAGCTCAAAACATACGTTGCCAGATCGATTTAGCCAGCTTAGACCAGTCTCCCTATTTAGGGTCTCTAATCTACATACCATGGGCCGTACCAGGAAAACCAAAACAAAGACAAAGTCAGCTTCCATTCGCAATTAAAAGCTCCATAATAAGCATAGAAAAATTACGATTCAAATTTCCGCTGTTTGGTTATAAAGGAATTCAAACTTAAAATTTAATTTACAGCTCTTAAAACAACTTTTGAGAAAAAACTTAAGTAGTACGAGTGTAAACTTTATGCCCTCTATAAATTAACGCAATAAAAAAGATTTTGAAAAAAAAAAAATTGAATGAAGAAAAACTGAAGTACGCCAAGTAAACAACAACAAAAACGACTTGTTGTGGACTTTTTTTTTGCATTATACAAACATTTTGCAAGGTTTTGGTTGCCGGATTCACAAGTATCTTCATAAGAAATGTCAAAAAAGAGGGCATGCACGTGTGTCAAACTGCTTGCGACAAGAATACTTGTATGCAGTGTGACAACATGATTATGGGCAATACGGCAAGAGCAATCAACTCTTCTAGCATAAAATTTGACATGACTTGGACAAAATGATGTTCATAACTCAATGACAAAGAAATGTCAACATTTTGAATTTGAAAGTGTCGAACCATCGTGGGGCTACGGTATTGATAAAAACATAAGATTGAGTCAAGATAGTTAGATGCCAGCTTGCGTCCCCCGCAGTAGTAGCTATAAAAAGCGTAAATGGAAACCTTCTGGTCAGTGTCGTCGGATGAGAGTGACTGGAAATAGATGTATGCACCGCAGCAATGACCTTGGGCATAATTGTCACAAATGGATCGATTATGGCAGCTGTTGATATCCGTTTGGTTGTCCTTCGGGATTAGGGTGATGCTATACCTGAAAATAGAAATAAATGAAGAAATATAAATTATATGTAAACAAATGCGAAGTTTATTGACAATTCAAAACAGAGTAAGCTACACGTTACACACTGTCAGAAATTTGATCAGTTTTGAGTTGTGTTCGCACTTTTGCTGCATGGGCTACCAAACAACAAATGTAAATTAATACCTAAATTCCCGCGTTCTCGAATTAACTCCAAATAAGTTGTACCTTGCGCAACTGACAAATCACCGTAATTACAAGCCCATTACAAATTATTCAATCCCCGAGCGGCCTTGGCAAAACTGCACTTAAAAGTCACATTGTTGCAGTTAGTAAACAACCTCGAGAACATGGCTCTGCTAACGGAAACGGCACCATGACACTGCTGCGCAGTAACGTACCTACTGCTACAGGCTAATTACCACCTTTCGCGAGTCAAAGTTAGAGAGCTGCTGTGTAGTGAGACTACGATGGCGATGTAATTAGCTGCTGAAACAACCCGAATGCTCGCATTCCTTGGCGGGCTCCGATTTTCTTGTGGAAAACCGGTGCACGCGGGGTTCATTAGGCCACCTGTCACATAAAATGTAATGATTTTCCAAGGTGACCCACGTGGACCCGCGGGGAGGGTGGTGCTTGGTCAGCATCCTTTGAGAATTTTAAAACATGGTATTGTTAGATTTAATCAATTATTGTTTAAACTCCAAGCGAAACATAATTGAGGATGCCGTGGAGAATTTCCCTTGTCCCATTAAAAAAGTGAAGCATCAACACTTCCAGTTTTCCAAACCCTTTTCCTTACTCTCGGTGCGCGGTGAAAAGGGAGTGACCGGCAATAAATAGCTGTCATGGTGAAAGAGCTGCAACCTGTCAAAAAGGGCAGAGTTGTCAAGCTCTGCAGAACCACCCTAGCGCATCCACCACCTGGGTCGGCATTTTGCCCTTACTAATTCAAAAGTTGCATGCAAAACCACTGCGCTACCGGTCCGTAATGACCACGGCGCGCGATACCAATCAGAGATCAGACAATCTGTGGTGTCACAATCCACACCGCGGTAAGTGATCCAATCAAACATGGATGCTGGCTGTCAGCAGCTGTCATATCGTATTGATCCCCAGCCAGGGTGGTTTAAGGTGGAGTTGACGTTTGTCTTTACATCCTTAATGATGTTTTAATTGAGTACACGTTAAATTGAAAGGTGCAAACATTTTAAACGGAAACCAGAACACACAACAGCGTGTTATTTTGTTTTATGTCACAAGTCGTGGGGAAAAATCGATAAAAAAAACCTATTTGCATTAGTCAGCGTGATCGCGAGAGTAATTGTCCATGTAAGGTTTGATTGGAATTGTCAAGAGTTGGGTTAGGGTCCCACGCCACCCCAACCAGAAACCAGACTTTCAACGGTGATCAATAGAGAAACAATTTGCATTTATTGGTTTCCCCCTTGTGCTGCTGCTTAGCCAATATGACAGGCAGTGTCGTGCTGCACATTTTTATGACCAGCTGATTTGTACTGTCACGCCCGCCTGTGTTGCCAGCCATTCACCATTTTGAGGGGTTTCGAGATAACCAAACCACTCGTAAATTGCTGGTCAGTGGAAATTATTCAAAGTAATCGTCGTCACCGGACTGCGAGTGACACTTTATGAGTCGTGGAAAACGGTTCGGTATAGAGTCGTCAAGACACTATTGGTTTGTGCAACTGTCATCGAGAGCAGCTTGTGTCGTTGGAGGGGGTTTGTTGTGGCTTTGTCAAAGTCATGTTAGATTAGCGCAATGAAAAGATCGAATCGGTTTCGCGGTAAACGCGGTTAGTGCTGGAACGAGTATGTGGGAACTGCAGTTGAGTAACTGTCGGATTTTTAGGGGGAGTTGAAGGTGGAGGAGGCATTTTGAAAGATTCATAAATGTCAAATGTCATTTTTAAGTTGTTGTACATTGATATAATTATGCCATGATACAGAAATAAAACTATACATTTTGTAGCGTCTAGTTTTAATAAAAGTACGGAAATATCCGTTTTAAAAATACACATTCGAATTAAATCCCTGATCCCGAAAAGATCATAGAACTTTCAATAAAATTGTCTAAGGGGCATTGACGATTGGACCTCTGATTGCTGAAATACGGCGTAGTATTTTTGAAACCACGGGAACTATTGATATATTTTTTTATTCATCCCCTAAAGTACTGTCTACTAAGCGATTTACAACAACTTCCTTTGGTGCTGTGCACCCTTATGTCTCATCCAAACATTCCCACATTCTTATGTCAATATCTCAGCAACTTATGGTCCAGTTTGTAATGTTGATTTTTCTTAAATTTGTTAAATGTTATGATTCTTTAAATTTTTTTGAAACTCTTGGCACCAAGACTACAATTTCAAAAGGGCCAAACATTCAATATTAAAAATATTTAATTTTCTGGAAAAAATGTCATATCAAATTTTAAAATTTATTTATGCATGCAAAATTTCGAAAAATGTTAAAATTTAGGAAATTTCAAAATATCTTATGAACAAAATACAACCCCTTAAAATTTCCTAGTTTGTTTGGTTTGAGATTCAGCCTTTTAAGGTTTAAGTTTTGTTGACCAAAAAAAAGATTTTTTTTTTACAAAATATTTGAGAGATTTTCTGTTTTTTTCAATGAAAATTATTTTATGATTTGAAAATCAAGCTTTACAAAGGCTTACTTTAGGAAATTCTCAACTGTTGAGCTGATTTTCAAATGTTGAGTATATTTTAAAATTGATTTAAAAGAGCCAAAAATTAATGCTCATTTCTAACATTTAAAATCGAACTGATTTATTTTTTGTATTTTTTAAACCGGCTTTTGGTGCCTTCGGTATGCCCAAAGAAGCCATTTTGCATCATTATTTTGTCCATATAATTTTCCAAACAAATTTGGCAGCTGTCCATACAAAAATGATGTATGAAAATTCAAAAATCTGTATCTTTTGAAGGAATTTTTTGATCGATTTGGTGTCTTCGGCAAAGTTGTAGGTATGGATAAGGACTGCACTGAAAAATGACACACGATAGTTTTTTTTGGTGATTTTTTATTTAACTTTTTGTCACTAAAACTTGATTTGCAAAAAACACTATTTTTATTTTTTTTATTTATTGATATGTTTTAGAGGACATAAAATGCCAACTTTTCAGAAATTTCCAAGTTGTGCAAAAAATCTTTGACCGAGTTATGAATTTTTGAATCAATACTGATTTTTTCAAAAAATCGGAATATTGGTCGCAAAAATTTTTCAACTTCATTTTTCGATGTAAAATCAAATTTGCAGTCAAAAAGTACTCTAGTGAAATTTTGATAAAGTGCACCGTTTTCAAGTTAAATCCATTTTTAGGTGACTTTTTTGTAATTAGTCGCAGTTTTTCATTTTTTAAAATTAGTGTCCATATTTACCCACCTCTAACATATTTTTGAAAAGCTGAGAAAATTCTCTATATTTTGCTTTATAGAACTTTGTTGATACGACCCTTAGTTGCTGAGATATTGCCATGCAAAGTTTTAAAAACAAGAAAAATTGATGTTTTCTAAGACTCACCCAAGCAACCCGCCATTTTCTAACGTCGATATCGCAGCAACTAATGATCCGATTTACAACGTTAAAATATGAAACATTCGTGAAATTTTCTTATCTTTTCGAAAACAATAATTAATCAAAAAATTTAAATTTAGACTAACATTTGAAAAGGGCCAAACATTGAATATTAAGCCCATTTAAAATGCTAGCCTTGATTTAAAAAAATCAAAATATTTTTTTCGAAAAGATCGGAAAATTTTACGAATGTTTCATGCATTGACATTGAAAAACGGACCATTAGTTGCTGTGATATCGACATTAGAAAATGGTGGGTTGTTTGGTGAAATTTAGAAAACTTCAATTTTCGTGTTTCTTTTTTTTAAAGCGGCTCTATCTCAGCAACCCGAGGTCCAGTCTTTAATGTCCCTTAGACAATTTTATAGCAAATTTTCTGAACCTTTAAAAAAAAATTTCGAAATAGTCACTCATGGTCACTGTTCTTAAAAATCGAAAAACTGAAAATATTTCGCTAAAATCAAACCTTCGGTGGCTATATCTTGAAAACGGAGCTCTGTATCAAAAAATCTTTAAAATACTTTTCGATTGCAAATTCAATTTTGCATTAAAAAGTAATGTCAAACTTGTTTTTGCATGAAACTTCGATTTTTTCCAAAAATCACTATTTTTAAAAAAAATCATAACTCGGTGGCAGTTTTTTTTTGAACATGTTTCTTTATGGCTCAAAAGTTGCGGATTTTTGTCCCCTAAAACATATAAAAAAAAATTCTCAAATAAAAAAAATACGTATTTTGGGAAATTGAGTTTTAGTAAAAAAAAAAGTTGATTAAAAAATCTGCCAATCTTTTTTGTGTACCTATTTTTTTTCTCAAAAGTCCTCAACAATACCTACAGCTTTGCCGAAGACACCAAATTGATCAGAAAATTCACTCAAAAGTTACAGTTGTTTGAATATTTACATACAATTTTTGTATGGACAGCAGCCAAAATTGTATGGAGACTTGTATGGGTGAACCAATGACCCAAAATAGCTTATTCGGTCATAGGGAAGCCCCTCCACAAAGTTTGAGCCAAATCAAAAAATACAAATAAAATCCATTTCCGGATTTGGTAGAGAATTGCGCAGTATTGTTAAAAATTATATTTGCATTCCAAAACCTTGTTTAACCTATAAAAAACTGATTTATTTCAAATTTTGAGAAACCTTGTCAAACTTATGAACAACAAACTATGCAGCATTTTGTGATGGTTTCTGCTTGAATATTTTAAAAATGATGTTTTTTTTTTTAATTTTGTTGCATATAATGTTTTATTAATTTTTTTATGTTTTGAAATGAAAAAAAAACTTAAATTTTCAAAAATTATGAAAACAATCACAAAATTAAAAAACAAATTCGAATTTTATGATTTGTCTCGTCAATAAATTGATAATGGGATACATACTACGCTCAAACCCCACTTTATTTGATCAGTCAATTATTCCACATCGACCAGTTTTGGGCATAATAACACGCTTCCGAAAAAAATAATCGATTTTACCTGATGAATAAATTAGCGTCGTCCTTCAGTACGCCGCACCACGAACCAAAATTTGTGAAATGCATTTTAATTGAGCCATCAAAAAATATGTTCACCCTGTACGCGTAATGAAACAATAATAAAACCAGTTCCGAAAATAACCCCCCACGAAAATTTTTGGCTCGTGCCCAAAAACGACTGGCGGCCCACCCCAAGCTAATAAATTTACATTTTTCACGCCGACTTCCGACGCAGCATTCAAATGAGTCGATTTTCGGCCCCCTTTCAAACTCATAATTTTACACCGAAAATACACGTATCCATTACACACACACAGTTTGCCTCCGAAATTCAAGGTGTAGGTCAGCTCAATTGAACATCGCCCCCCCCTTCCCCACCTCCTTAAACCGCCCATTAACCACGTGTTCAAAAGAAACCGCGCGAAAGCTCACCGACAGAAGAATCAGGCAGCAAAGAAGAATAAGAAAAAAAAAACACAAATCGTTGTTTTGTCCGGCGATGATGGATGAATGGCTTAACAAATCTTGGTTGGGTGGGGGAAGTGAGGGGCGCGAAACTGTTGAACATCTTCATTCAACCACCCACTCATCCACAGGTGAGCGATAGAGAAAGAGAGAGAGAGAGAGAGAGAATCATGAATGAATGCAACCAGCCGCCAGTTGCAAGGTGTGTTTGATTGCCCATTCAAGGCACGTGTTTGTATTGGAGAGACGAGGCGAGGATATCTCCAGGGCAGACGAGACGGCGCCCGCGATGAGGTGTTCTCGTCTTAAGGTTATGGCAAGGGGAAGTAGGGGTGAGAATTAATGGGTGGCGAGTTAGGTGGGGAGTGATTAAGATGAGGAGGAACAAGTTCTCAGGTGGTGGAGATTCTTGAAGAGTGTATTGAGCAGATAGTTGAGGTTTGAAGCGGTCGATCAATATGTATTAAAATTACAGTTTAATGCACTGCCCACCATTGAAAAAACGGCTAATATCCACTTTTGGCAAAAACGAGATATTAGCACCAGGTGGTAGAGGACGTTCCAACGCACCTTCTGGAACTTGAATTTTACTGAAATAGTGTCTAGACTTGGCTGCCGATGCGAAAAACCAAACGGCTAATATGCCACTCTTATGAGAAATTACCTTGACGAAGATTTTGTGTCAAACACTAAAACGCGTTTTTCTCGGAATACTTGATTTGGCATAATAGCCGAATTTTCAATTATGGGCAGTGCACTGCAACAAGCCATTTTCATTTTTATTAAATTTGCTCTGTTATTAGATGTAAGAAGACGACGCTCGTACATTCAAATTTGAAATCAATCTACACAAAACAACATAACGCGTACACCGAGATTCGAGCCGAAGCACTTTGAATGTGAGTCTAACGCTTTACCGCTGTGTCAAGAGAGATTAATAAAATATTTTGTTGACTTTTTTAAATTGTCTGATACTGATTTTAATTTGGTTATAAAATTTGTTAATTTGTCTAATTATTTTATTAATTAATTTAGTAAAACATAAAATATATTAATGCAAGTTTTTAATTAAACAATAACTTTTTTTTCATTAATAGAGATGTGGGTTCAGATTCTTTTGGGTTCACATAAAAAAGTAGTACAAACCATTGAATAAAATTGTGGAATTTGAACGAACTGAATCATGCATCATATGTTTTTATAACTGTATATTTTTGTTGTATTGTGGTCTTAAAAAATATAAAATAAGAGCATTTTGAGATTTTTTCATAATTGAGCAGAACAATAGAGCAATTCCCTACGAAATCGTTATTTTTTCTTAAATTTTAATTTTTGTATTTTTTAATCCGACTGAAACTTTTTTGGTGCCTTAGGTATGCCCAAAGAAGCCATTTTGCATCATTAGTTTGTCCATATAATTTTCCATACAAATTTGGCAGCTGGCCATACAAAAATGATGTATGAAAATTCAAAAATCTGTATCTTTTGAAGGAATTTTTTTATCGATTTGGTGTCTTCGGCAAAGTTGTAGGTATGGATATGGACTACACTGAAAAAATGATGCATGGTAAAAAAAAAATTTGGTGATTTTTCATTTAACTTTTTGTCACTAAAACTTGATTTGCAAAAAAACACTATTTTTATTTTTTTTATATGTTTTAGAGGACATTAAATGCCATTTTTTCAGAAATTTCCGGGTTGTGCAAAAAATCTTAGAGTGATTTATAAATTTTTGAATCAATACTTATTTTTTCAAAAAATCGAAAAATTGGTCGCAAAATTTTTTTAACTTCATTTTTCGATGTAAAATCAAATTTGCAATCAAAAAGTACTTTAGTAAAATCCATTTTTAGGTGACTTTTTTGAAAGTAGTCGCAGTTTTTGATTTTTTAAAATTAGTGCACATGTTTGCCCAATTTTGATTTTTTTTTTTTGAAAAGCTGAGAAAATTCTCTATATTTTGCATTTTTGAATTTTGTTGATACGACCCTTAGTTGCTGAGATATTGCCAGACTAACATTTGAAAAGGGCGTAATATTGAATGTGTGGCCCTTTTGAAATGTTATTCTCGGTTTAAACATTTTGAAAATTTTTTTTTCGAAAAGATCGGAAATTTTTTACGAGTGTTTCATATTTTAACATTGAAAATCGGACCATTAGTTGCTGAGATATCGACATTAGAAAATGGTGTGTTGTTTGGGTGGGACGTAGAAAATATCAATTTTCCTGTTTTTAAACCTTTGCATGGCAATATCTCAGCAACTAAATTTATTGTAACTAAATAAGGCTCTGTTATTTTCGTGAAATTGATATGATTTCTGTCAAAAATGAAATGGATTTTCAAATTGTTTTGTAGTGTATAGAGTGCATCAAATTTGAAAAAGAAATCCGTCGGCTACTAGTTTTATCTATTTCCTCCAAGTTAAATAAGGATGGTGCTGGAAAATATTTAGAATTTGAATTACTTGAACAATTTCATCAAAACAGATAATACGTATATAGTTATGGTTGTTTTTTTTTTTGGTTTGAAAACAATAGCCAATATGCATTTTATTTATCACTTGCAGTTTTGGTTGAGAAAAAAAAAAACAGAAAAATATCGAAAAAGTCTGATGTAATGTATTGTTTAAAGATGACTGCGTTTTTTAAATAAATTATTAGAAAAAAAGTTAATATAATCATTAAGTTTAAAAAGAGTCCAATTATCAACAAGTCAAAAAATATCTTTAAAATAAATACCTTTTTTTAAATTGTACACTGTCTGAAAAGGAATCATTAAGATTTTGAAAATTGTCTCAAACATTATTCGAGAGATTCTAAATTTGTTAAATTCACTTGATTAGTTTATAAATTAAATTAGTTTTTATTCTAACTCTGTTTCTTATTTTCATTCTATTTTGTTTTTAAACCAAAAAGGTATCGTAAACCGGGGTAGGCCACACAAAGTCCATGCACTATTTTTGAAAAAAAGTTTTTTCAATAGTGTTAAGAAAAATAGTTTCATTAAAAATTCGTAGTTAAAATTCCGGGAAGACTTTGATGGTTATATTTTTTTTTGTAAAATCAGATTTAAGGTGTTCAAATTTCATTTTTACGTCAAGTGTACCATCACTAAGGTTGCTGATATACTTTTTAAGAAAAAAAAATCAATGTTTATATTTAGTTTACTAAGTTTATAAGCTTTTTAACAAAATACCACACCACAACTGATTCGGAGCGTTTGGTACGGTATGTCCACGCATCCTTCCTCCCCTGATGATTCTGAGAAATGTGATCCGTTCACAGATTCTGTCTCTGCGGTTAATGCAACGCAGTAGGCCTGGCTGTTTTAATTTTTGCTATACATTTTCGGGGAAACTCGGATGTACTGTAATTATTAATATTGACAAGAAAGGACTTGAGGCGTAATCTTACCACAAGTTCTTCCAGGATGCTTTCTTCGGACTGGCTGCGCTTGTGTTCGATTTGATTAGATTAGATTAGATTAGATTAGATTAGATTAGATTAGATTAGATTAGATTAGATTAGATTAGATTAGATTATAAGCTTTTTAACAAAATACACATAAATTTTAAGTAAAATTGTTAAAAAGTCGAAATTTTTCCTGAAATTCTTCAAAACTAATTTTGTTCATAAAATTATTGATTTGTTGCATTTCAAACTGATTTCGAAGCACGAATCACAAATTTTCACATTGTACTTAAAATTTGTTCAACTAACATTGCCTATAAATTTGGAGATTTTTTTGAATTGTGTTTCAAAACCATATATCATTTATTATTTACAAACTTATTTTGCTTTCTCTTAGTGGAAAATTGTCCAAAGAATCCAAAAATGCATTCCGTTTTCCGATTCAGAATCATGTTCATTGAGAAAATCATGACACTTTCTGAAGTTTGAAATAATGCCTTTCATCAACTTTTTATTTATTATAGGTAACTAACTTTTTAAACTTTTCAAAATTTTATCAAAAGTTCTTTTTGAGGTACTTTGAACACTTCTCTACCACGGTCAGTATGATTTCAAACCATTGCGTACGTATTTAATTTGTACTCTTCAATTTGTTGAAAAGTCTGAAACCTATCAAAGTCAAATGTTGTCATTGGATTTCGAAACATTATCAAACAAATTCTTTAAGGAAAATCTACGAATAGGAAAGTAAATTGCTTCAAGCACATGGTGTTGAATTTTGGGTCCAAAATTGGATACACCACAATAGGTCCAACTTTTTCTGTTTGGATCCAAAAACTATAAACCACTATTCACTTTCGATAACAAACTAATAAGATTTACAAAAAAGTAAAAAAATAAGCTACAACATCAGCCGCAAATTGTATGTATTGATTTAACTGTTTTTGTGAACAAGCCAAAATGAGAGAGAGCTTTGCATAGTAGGCCCAAAATAGGGACATCTACTCTAAATCCCTTCTTAATTCTTAGCTATTTTATCCCATGACTCATGAAGAGTACCGGGGCCGCATTTACAAAGTGGATTCAGTGGATATTTCTTAATTTAATTAACATTCCATAGGTCGCCTACTCTGAGTTGTCGTGGCAAGGTCCAGCTTGTAATAATGCACTACTATCCCTTGACTAAGCAATCGAATCCGGAAGGAAAAATAAGTTGGTCCTAGCCTGGATTTGAACCCCGATCTAAAGATAACGAGGTAATCCTTTTGCAGGGTTTCAATTATTTTTACTAAAGAAATCATTGATTATGTTTTGCCTGCATTGCTTCGTTTAGCTGAAATTTTTTTGAATTATTTTTAACCTATCAAATTTCTTTATTGAGCTCTTATTTGTGGCATTGATAAATATTTTTTTGCTGAATTTAACTTTTCCGATTTCTGCATGTAAGACAAGATTTTCCTTACTTTCCTTTTCGACCAAGACAAGATTGTTTCTCTACTAATCAAAGTCACTTACTCCTTCTACCACCTCCACACAACTAGTACCGTTACCCGTTCGGTGGGTTCGCATTTAATTAAATTGTCCCGCGCAAACGACGATTTTCGATTATTCGCGTCAATTATCATACGCGACATTTTACGAGCGCTCGTTGAATCGCCCTTACTGCGTTGCTATTGCTGCTCTGCCCATCACCAGCGCTGCCAGATTTCACCTTTGACAAATAATTTTTTTGTCATGTTGGAAAAATAAGACATTTAAATTTTTAATTTGGGTTTTACTTGAGCAGAACACTTTCTACCAAGATTTTCGATATTTTATTTATTTTCAAATAAAGTTAAACAATTTTGAAACTCTGCCCAGCACCATCGACCAACAAGCAGCAGTATAATTGATAAATTGCTGCTCACTTGTCACCACTTGCTATCGTGTCGGTCGGTACGGTACAGTTTCCACATATCATCATTTGCCAACTCAGACGGGCTGGCGTGGTCTTGTCCGGAGAGACTCCGACAATCGGCCGTATCGTTCCCAGCGCCACGATGTAGGCAATTCACACAGCATCACCGCATATTCACAGTGCCCGCAGTGAGTAATGAACCATCTACGGCTGCATTAATTTCTGCCTGACTGAAGGAGGGCGACAATGATGCGAGATGGATGGCAATTGTTGGTTGGATTCGTTGAGGGAGGAATGTCAAGCCGGCCAATTTGTGGGCTGGAGGGGTATGGCGGAATGAAAACAATCAATGTTCGTCCTTTCACTAGGATTGACCTTGATGTGAGAACGCAGGGTTTTGAGGTTCTCCAACTCTACAAATTGGTTATGCAATTGCTTCCGAGAACCTTTTATGCCAATCAGCTTCCGGTTGACAGGAACTTGGTAGGTTGTCATGCATCGGTTTCTCGGCAGCGATTCCGCTGAATTTTGCAAAATTGATGCTGTCGTGACATTCAGGGTAGAGTGCATCCAGGTTTCGCTCTATCGGATGTCATCATTAGATTGGCGATATCAGACTAGATCTGGGCACAGTAAGTTACGATACGATGACGCTGAGATGGTGGCAAGGAGATAGCCGGCTTACTTGATACGAAAGGATAATGTGGTTGATAGGATTCGTGCGCTGTTCGGAGGAAAATCGATTTTTCTTGGAACTTGTGCCAAGCTGGACCTGTTCAGTTTGGTGAAACAATTTCTGAATCAGTTTTTGCAGCATCAGTTGAGAACCGCGTTTAAGTTTCTTGTAATTGACGAAGTATTCAAAATTGAAAAAAAGTTACTTAACTGCAAAATATCGAGAGACATGAAATTCAATGTTTCTGTCGAACCTTCAAATACATGCCAAAATAAACGTTCCAAGAGTCAATCTTATTCAAAATTTGATGAATTTTTGAATGCACAAGATTGATTGAACTGGTAAAAAACAATGCCAAAATATGTCTTTTCCAACTTGTGGTAACTTCTGTTGAATCAAAATTGTTGTTTTTTGTCTGGACTACAACTTTTAAAAATATTGTAACACTCCAAAAAATACCCTGTAAATAAAAAAAACGCGTTATTTTAAAATGAATCATTTTGTTCTGACAATATGACATCTCTGGTTTATGAAGCATCGAAAATTATGTTAAATTTTCCAAAAAAGTATCTGTAACTTTTTTTGTTTGTTTTAAGCTATAGAGTAATAAAAAAGCAGCGAATTTAAAACTTTTTTTGAGGAAAAATTAATTTGTGTTCTAAATGTTGAGTATATTGTCAATTTTACATGAAAGTCCCTTAGACATTGAATTACTACACAGTAAAAAAATGCTTAAATTTGGAAGGTGTAAATTGGAAGGTTAAATATATTTTTGTTTAATTATTGTTTTGAAAAGGTCCTATCAATTTTTTTTGCTTTTTGGGTGTTCAAAAACACCTAAAAAGCAAAAAAAAATGTTTATCGGACCATGTCAAAACAAAAAAAAACTTCAGATGTAATATATCCTAAATTAAGATTGTGAATATGGTATTACAAAAAAAAGTGATAAATTTACATAGTTTTAGGTACAAAATACCAAGGTTGTTAATTGATAAAATTATAAAATGTGAGTATTTTCCCAAAAAATGCGGTATTTTGTAAATTGGAAAGACGAAGATGAAATGACGAAGATGAAAAAGCATACAAAATTTCGTTTCGTTTGATACCCATATTTCAAATTATGAAAATTTGAGTACTTTAGAAAAATACTGTATTTTGTGAACAATTTTGAGTAATTAATCTTGAAACTTACTAAATTCACAAAAAATATTCAAGTTATAAATATTTCAGTAATTTCGAAATAAAATGGTGTTTTGAAAAAAAAAAAACAAAAGTTTTTTTCCAAAAAAGAATATGAATATGGGTCATTCCAGGTCAACTGGGTTCACTTTTGGATTCGACCTTCGCCGATTTGGACCAAACTTGGAGGGAACGTTCATCTATCGGTAGTTGACAAAAATCCCAAGTTTGGTGCTGATTGAACCATCCTTCTATTTTTGGCATCGCCCTCTTTTTTGACGATTTTCTAAATAACTTTTTTTTCTATTAATCATAACTTTGAAACTATTTGAGCAAAACACTTTCTACATGTAGCAATTTATTGAAAATTGTACAAAAAATTCGATAAAAGTAAGATTTCAACCCTTAAATGCCCCCTAATAATATATTTTAACGTTTTGTGTATAAAAAATCAGTTTTGACCAATTCCAAATATTTTTATTTGTTTTATTTTATCACCATCGTGCTCTTCGGACAATTTTACATCATAATCAATGTAAACCTCAAACTTAAATGAACTATTGGCGAGATACAGCATTTTTCCTGAAAAAAGTTTGGTTTTGCGCAGCACTCTGTCCTATGAATTCAAATCGAATCGAAATAAGTTTCTCAAATATAAAAATCGAACTATGCGGGATTCATCCCTTTTTGTAGAAAAGTATACCATGTACTTCCGAGTGCTGCGCAAAATCAAACTTTTTTCAGTAAAATCGCTGTATCTCGCCAATATTTCATTTTAGTTTGAGGTTTACATTGAATATTATGTAAAATTGTCCAAGGAACACGATGGTGTTAAAATAAAACAAATAAAAATATAAGGAATTGGTCAAAACTGAATTTTTATAAATAACACGTGAAAATATAATATTAGGGGGCATTTAAGGGTTAATATTTTCTTTTATCAAATTCCTTGGATAATTTTCTATAAAATGCAACCTGTAGAAAGTCTCAAATAGTTTCAAATTTATGATTAAAAGAAAAAAAAGTTTTTTAAGAAAATCGTCAAAATAGAGGGCGGTGGCAAAAATAGAGGTCAATCAGCACCAAACTAGGGATTTTTGTCAACTATCGATAGATGAACGTTCCCTCCAAGATTGGGTTGCAAAAGTGTACCCAGTTGACCTGGAATGATCCACATGTATAACAAATGTTGCCTCGTTTAATGCCCCTTTTGCAAATTTTGAAAATTTGAGTACTTTCGAAAAAATACGGTACTTTGTGTATAATTTGGATTATTTGTTCATCACTACTTTACTTTATACTCACTAAGGCTGGTATAAATTTCGTTTGAAGTTTTTGGCCTCAAAGTTGGCCTGAAAAATCAGGGGGCAAAAAAACATTTCTCAAAAAACTTCAAAATTTGAATGAATTTAAAATACATTCCCCTGCGTAAAGATTCAGTTTTTGCATATTTGGGTTGATTTAAAAGTAATTAGAATTTTTGAAAAATGTCTATGTTTAGTATCGCAAAAACATTTTTTTCGCTCAAATTTTTGTTTTCGTCAAATTTTGCATTTTTTGAAAACTAATGATTGCAAAACAACTGAACTAGTATAAAATGCATTTTAAAACACTTTTTCCATGTAAATGTTGAAATTATGGCTTGTTATTAAAATTTTTTTGCACC